>NW_026112105.1:0-65000 GCF_024679095.1 Eriocheir sinensis
TTGTCACCTCTTCAGGTGTAATAAAGTATAGATGTTATGAAAGACCGCAGAAGTGCATGTGACAACATTGGCGGCGGGGGGTGGTATAGCTATTTTGGGGAGATGTGTGTTACGAGGTGTAGGGGGTGTCTGGTGAGTCTTGTTCATTGATGAAAGGGCATTATCATGTATTTGCATCGTTTGATGATGTTACCATGGTTATGAGCTTACAAGACGATTGTTATGAGAGCTGGACATGTCTGCTGCGGGAAGGATGGAGGGGGAAAAATGTTTTAAGCAGATGTGACTTAAATGTTTACTATTATCCTTACTTTTAGGTTAAGTACTAACTATTTATACAAGACAAATGAAAAAAAAAACAAGAAAAGATCAACGGCACTAAAAACTTTTTATTTCATGGGGGTCAACACTGTAGGGATTGAGTAATGGATTGAGCAAAAAACAGGTAAATTCAGCATTTACCAAAGCATAATGGTGCTTATCAGTCTGGCTGATGACAACACAGCTACTCCAACATGCTCTCATGTACTCCACAGATGGAAGAAAGAACTTATTTACAATGTGATGGAAGCAGAGCCATCGGCTGTCCTTGGATAAAAAAAGCTAGGTTTGGCAATGCTACAGCCAGTGGGTTCCCTGAGCAGGCCCTGTCCAAAAGGACTTCACAGCTGAGTCTGACTATAACTAATGTGGAGCATACGCCTGGGGGTGCATCGCTTCACTCACTTCACCCCCAACAATCCCCTTGAGCAGCCCTCATGTAGCTACCGTATCCATCACAAGTCCCTCTCAGCAGGACTGATCAACTTGCCCCAGCCATGAGTTATGTATGCACCCCATTTGTCTTCTCCACTTGTTTTGTACAAAAACAATCCTATGAGCAGGATTGATGTTTTGGAATTGTGCCACATGCCCATAACCAGAGATGGCGTTCACAGACTAAGCTGGTAAATGGACTTTGACTCAAGTTTCATCACGTAGTTGCTGTTTCGACACAAAGTTATTTTATTGAAACCCCAAGATCCTGTGAAGGCACTTGGTCCCAAAGGCACCAACATGCTTTTCCAAGTCACTATCCAGTGTTCATGTTTCACAAGCAACTTAAAAGATTCAAATCTTTGTCTAATGCTGTACATAATTTAAAGTTGTAAATGAATATGAAGAAATAATGGGATAAAAGAAAGAACTTATGTAACTTTCATGTCTCAACTTATGAATGACTTT
Source organism: Eriocheir sinensis (assembly GCF_024679095.1). Classification (NCBI taxonomy): domain Eukaryota; kingdom Metazoa; phylum Arthropoda; class Malacostraca; order Decapoda; family Varunidae; genus Eriocheir; species Eriocheir sinensis. The sequence goes on from NW_026112105.1 coordinate 1,225, forward strand.
TGCAATGCTGATGAACCTCTAGCAATGATGTTTTTACACAGTGGCACTTTTATCAATTTCTACTTTGCACTACCCTTTTGAGTCTTTTGCCTTTTTGAAGAGTTATTTTCGGGCTTCACATTTTCAAACTTCTTCAGATCAGCAGTAAACAATACCTGGAAAAACGAGAAAGCAAATATTTGAAAGGGAAAGGCACAAAAGGAAAGAAAAGCTGTACAAACAGAGAATTTTGTCAACACTGAAACCCACCACTGATTGACTGGAGATCTGGAATTACAACACTCTTAATTTTAAAAGCACTTTAATATTACCTAAAAAATATTGTGAATTAATAGTAATATTAAGGAAAATCTTTATCTCAGACATATTACTAGTCAGAGTGGTAAAACGAAGAATGTAAAGCACATTGAACCAGGCATCCTAAGGTTATTTGCAAGTATAACTTTGGCAGGAAACTCATATCTTTTTAAACTCATTTGTCATTCCACCTTATCCTATTTTTTCTCATTTACATGTTTGGCAGATCAAAATAATCAGAGCTGCACACCAGATACAAACCACAGAAACAATTTAATTTTATACTGAAAACCCATTGACGAAAGACCACCCTCTCTGGGCGATGTCAGAGAGGCTGTGGCCAAGTTGAGGAGTGAGAAGGCACTGGCACCTGTAACATCAGTGCGGAGCTGCTCAAAGCTGGAGGTGAGGCCATGATCGGCGGGTTGCATGCGGTCTTGACTGTCGTATGGCAGTCCGGTACCATTCCTCCTGACTGGAAGAGGGGGTTGGTCGTCCCTATCTGGAAAGGGAAAGGGGACCGCCAGGACTGCAACAACTACCGTGGTATTGCACTGCTCAGTGTGCCAGGCAAGGTTCTTGCCCACCTATTGCTGATGCGAATTCCCAGCCAGCTGGGGTTCACGCCTGGAAAGTCAACACCTGGTCTGGGTTCACGCCTGGCAAGTCAACAACTGACATTATCCTAGCGCTTCGCGTACTGGTGGAGCGCCGACTTGAGTTTCGACAGGGGATGTTTGCAGCCTATGTCAATCTCAAGAAGGCGTTTGATTCAGTGCATCGTGAGGCACTCTGGGATCTTCTGCGACTCCATGGGATTCCTGCAAGGACTATTGGTCTGCTGACTGGCCTGTATTCTGGGACAGAGAGTGCTGTGAAGTGTGGGGGGGGCTTGTCCAGCTTCTTTCCTGTGAATGCGGGAGTGAGGCAGGGCTGTGTCCTTGCCCCATCGCTTTTCAACACTTGTATGGACTGGGTACTGGGCAGAGTTGTGGACCAGAGTCATTGCAGAGCATCCATTGGCAATACCAGGGTCACTGACCTTGTTTTTGCTGATGATGCAGTAATCCTGGCGGAATCGCTGGAGGTTTTGGTGATGGCTCTCGAGGCACTGCACGAGGAGGTGAAGCCCTTGGGACTCCAGGTCTCCTGGGCCAAGACCAAGGTACAGGTGTTTGGAGGCTTGCTGGATGAAACAGTACAGTCTGTTCATGCGTGTGGCGAGGACGTTGAGATCTCAGAAAGTTTCATGTATCTTGGTAGCGTAGTTCATTATAATGGTGAGTCTGGCCAGGAAGTCTTACGGCGGATTGGTCTGGCCCGTGGTGTTATGGACTCACTCAACACGAGTATATGGCATTGTTGATACCAGTGCAGAAGGACAAAGATTCGGATCTTCAAGTCCCTTGTGCTCCCTTTCTTACTCTATGGTTGTGAGACATGGACACTAAATGGGGACTTGAAGAGGCGGATTGATGCCTTTGATAATAAGTGTCTATGCAGAATCATGGGATATTGCTGGGATGACTTTGTATCAGACCAGCGACTACTCCGTGAGACTGATTTGACAAATATTACCTGCATAGTCCTTCAACAACAACTTCGGATATGCGGGCACGTGGCACGTTTTCCGGAAGCTGATCCTGCTCATTGGGTTGTCTCTGTAAGAGACAATCCTGAGTGGAGGAGGCCAAAGGGACGCCCACGGAGTTCGTGGCTTGAGCAAGTCGATAGATCCTGCCAGGAGGTACTCGGGGTGGGAAGGGGGCCTGCATGGGGACTCGCCTGGAGGGATCCCCGGGCTTGGCGTCGTAAGGTGGGTGAGGCGACGCACCTCCCGGCGTATGCCCCCATTGATTGATTGATAACTTGACCTCTTTCAAGAAGAGTGTATCAAGACACCTCTCCATCCAAAATTGACCTCTCTTTTGCCCACTCTTTACTTTTTGCTTTGTGGGAGCAAGGATTAGTGGACTTTTTTTCTACATTTTCTTTTTGTTGCCCTTGAGTTGCTTCCAGTGCTGTGAAAAAAAAAGTACAGTAAAACATGCACATATAAGAGTGAGAGGTAAATAGTAGAGATTTTGAAAGTAGTATTGTAAATTTGGTGTGTTTACTGTTCTTTAATGAGTCCAGTGGCAAATTTTCACACATGGTTCCAAGACTGCCCATCAAAGAGAGAGTTATCAAACACAGTAACTGAATGAAATTTAAACAGCTTTTGAAAACTTACCGAATGGGCCCAACCTGCATATTCACCAAATACAACACGAAAATGATCAGCTATCTCAGAGTACACTTTCTTTGTTAGGGACTTGCAGGAGCGTAAGTGGGGCAAGTAGTCCCGAGCTGCAATCTGGAATACGTGTGTGTCCACTGGGATGGCATTCAGGTGGCCCATGGACATCAAGCAGATGCAGTCACTCACCTGCAAATTATAAGCTAGAAATTAACTTACCACAAATTTTGCCTTAAATGATTAAATCCTCCTTTGATAAAATACATTGTTACAACATAAGCTTTGAAAATTTAGGCTTAAAAGCGCAAAGTATAATATGAGGTCATCTTGTCAGAAAAGACACAGGTGCTATTGTTTATGTAAAGGTGTTAGCACACAATGATTTTTTTGTTTGTTGTATAGCTATGAAGGAAGATAGTGTCTTGTGAGAAACAATGCCATTTTGATCCTACTGCTCAGTCACCTTGTGACTGAGTCATCAAAGTGATGAAAAGCCTGTTCACTGGCTAATGCAAACCGATCTCACTGTGTGCAATATCTGAATATTGAACTAAATCATGAATAAGTAAACCTGTCTATATGAAATGCTTGTATATCAAGGGCCAAGTGCACTTTACTTGTTTTGAATGTGCAGTATACATATTTTGTAAATTATTAACATAGTGCCTTTAAATTAGAAGTTGACTGGAAGAGGGGGCTGGTCATCCCTATCCGGAAAGGGAAAGGGGATTGTCAGGACTGCAACAACTACCGTGATATTACACAGGATGGGTGAAACTACCTTGCATAGATATTAATAGCTTCGGAAAACCTTTGTGGGTATGAGCAATCGCACGGCTGTATGTAAACAAATAGATGAAGGTATTGGCTGAGGAGTAGTGGAAGATGGCCTACCAAGAGAATTGTACTGTAAAGTGGATTGGCAGAGCTGCTCTGTCTACAAGATAAGAGAATACCCCTTACTATGGGACCACACATATGAAAACTTCACCAAAAAGAATTTAAAAAGAAGTGGTCCATGATTGCTGCTGCTCTTCACTCATTCTGGTGTGTTGCTTGGATATGAGTGGGGCTACCATTTCCAATAGTTTAAAACACTTCTTTCTCCATTCAATAAAAATTGTAGGACTCAATCTTCACACCACAGTTCTCTAATGAGTATTGGGTAAACACTCTGTCCTCCCGTCTTTGAAGCCATGATCATACCCAAAACTGCTTTTTCATTCCATTTAATTGAAGCAACAAGTTCATAATTTGAGTAACAACAGCACAAGCCACAACAGCTCTTACTATTACAAACAGCACCATGTGTATACAAGGCGACTGGTTTGTTTATGTAGTGGATACGGGCACCTGACCTTGGTTGTATGTAACGCACACCCAGAAAAATTGGAGTTGCCAGATGCACCTACCGCCAGTGCAATTGGAAGAAAAAGGCCCAGTGTGACACCAGCTTGAGACCGCATTCCCATTGTTTTCTGCTCTGAGCGCTTATCTCTTGCGTCAAACAAAGGGAACCTATGCTTGCGTCACTGACTTGTAAAAACAGGATGCTCATACACTAAGTCACCACTAGCAAACCAAGGCACTTGTAAATCAAGGTATGATAAAAAATGAATGGAAGTCAGCTAACATGCAAAAAAATGTACACTCTCCTTTAAAATATCTATTAAAAACAGTGATCATGATAAAGTACATTTTCTGGCTTCATAATGTAGCTGAATAAATTTCCTTTCCAATGATGTGTAATGTATTGTACTCAGACCAATAATACTGCAGTATAATGAACATACTGTTTTTAGTTTTTGTCACAGGTAGGCCTGGTAAAAACTGGTAGGCCTGATCTATGGCCAGCTAAGTTTCACCCACTGCTTGGCAGTGCCCCCGTCATTGCTCGTTACCATCACTTTGTCACACAATCATTTATTTCCTTTGAATCTCCTTCAACTTTAAGGAGACTCAAGAATTTGCTCTTAAATTTTAAACTAAAAATTTCAGCCTTCTCCCACTGAATACAAAGCTATGCGTGTGCTCCACAGGCACTTCCTTGAATGCAGTGATGATGTACACATTGTAGGGCAAGAATGATACTGGCACTTTTCTTGGTAGTTTCTCAAGTATCTATCTATCTATATATCATTATCTATGCTTTTATTATAAATCATCAAACAGATAAAGATAACCACAATGGTATAATAAAGCCTAAAGTATGCATTTACCCTACTCATAAAGTGGTTGTGATAAACAAAATTTGAAAATATTAAACTCATGTACTCTTCATTACCACTGTGTTTGCTTATAAAATATACCACATAATTAAACGTTAAACAATAATTTAAAATCTATACACGAGAATTTTATGGTTTGAAAGAAATCAGAAATGATTGACATCACTTACTTTTGCTCCAATACCATGGAGGGTCATCAACTGAGCATGGCACTCTTCATAAGGCAATGATCTCAATGAATGAAGCCAAGCCTCGCCCCCTTTTTTCATGATCATCTGGGCTGATTTGTGGATGAATTTGGCTCTGTGAATTATGAAGCATATCATCAGGTCATTCTACTGCAACTTGCTGTTAAAATAGCTAACCTTTATTTTACTATTTTGCAGCATTTCCAAACATAAATCATATTTTGTTTCAATTATAGTCAGTAGTCCTTATAATGTCGAGTGGGGATGTACGACACTTTCGCGCTGAGGTGCGGCAGATTTTTTTTTTTTTTTTTTTTTTTTGTGTGTGTGTGTGTTTGTGTGTGTGCCATAGAATTACAGAAAATTCAGTATCAAGTGATTGAACATAAATACATAAACAGAAAACATTTTGTGAGTGAAAAGATAAGTGCGCTACCTATTATACCCAAAGCATCTGGCATATCTGTCATCAGCATCTTTCATCAGACAGTGCAGTACTATTGCAAAAAGCTTACTCTGCAAGATGCTGATTACTAAGGTAAGAAATGTTGTACCATTACAATATTTACATATTTGTGTTCAGGAAGCAAAGTTTTATTTATTGAGGGACATATTTTTTCTTTTTTTTTCTTCGAAAATGCTCCGCACTGAGGTGTTAATTAATTTTAAATTAGATTGCAGGAAAAGGTTTAATGATCTTTCCAAACTGTTCTATCCCTCCTACACAGATGACTATAGTCTGCATTACTCACTTTATTTTCACAGAAAATCCTCTCAACAGGAATTACATGTGACTCAAAGCTAGACACTACAGATCGCTTGCCCTCAAACCTTGCTATCGTTTCTGAGTGGGGCAGAAGGAACTTGTGTACTTCACTGTCTGAAAACTCAATTTCTCCATCTGTCAACTCGACACAGTCTTCAAAACACCTATTCCCTATTCTTTGATGACATTCAGCTATCCCCTTCTTACACAATAAAGATTCTCAGCCTATCCTTAATTCAGACGCTTAACTGGAAACCTCACATCTCCTCTCTCGCTAAATCAGCTTCCTTGAGGTAGGGCATTTAGTATTGTCTCCACCAATTTTTTACCCCTCCCAGTTGCTGTCCATATACAAGGGTCTTGACTACCCTCCTATGGAGCATGCAACTCATGTGTGGGGAGGCTCTTCGTCTTATCAACTCCCCTCCTTAATGTTGCTCTGATGTCTCTCTGTCTTATCTAGTGCAACAACTTGGTGGGGCATTTGGCTAATGTTGCCATCTTGACAAAACTTGGTAGCTCAATTTTGTAATGTTACACAATACCGTGTGGGTAAAAGGTCACCCAAACAAAGGGCTGGGGCAAGGTGACCTCAGGAGGACAGAGGCGGTTCAGGGGGAAGAGTGCAGGAGGTGCAGGAACACTGCTCTATCTGCAGCAGGGCATTTGAATAATATTTTACTTCATTTGTCAGTGCAGATTTTGACTTACAACCAAGTTGACTTACAACCAGCCTGTTGTTCCCAAATCCCATCATAACTCAAGGACTACCTGTGTTACTACTACTCTAAAAACCCTGTAAGAGTCTACTACTTTTACCTAATACTATTACCCCATGTTTGGCTGCATGGGTGTAAAAATGCAAAACACTGAGGGTAGTTTTTTTTCTAAAACTCAATAAAAGTCAAATAGACTCACCTGTAACCAAAGCCTTGCGCCCTGAGAGTCTCCTCCACTCCATCAGCTGCCAAAGATGACACATTTGGGAAGGAGTGCCAAGTAGTGCCATCAAGCACAGTGATCTTAGTGCCATACAGTAGACACAGTCGCTCAACAAGACTGGAAATTCTGAAAAAATCATTACAGTATATAAGGTTATGTGTGACAGAGGCTATAATTTACTTTTATGTGTGTAAAGTACTCTACTTTATCATTGTATACATTGAATTTATCCAGAAGCCCCAACCCCTCCCTCCAAGATAATATTGACTCCTTACTCCAACATAAGAACATAAGAACATAGGGAGACTGCAAGAGGCCGAGAGGCCTACACAGGGCAGCTCCAGAATCCCCCAACTACTCACAATGGGTGAGATGTAGTTTCAGGGGTTACAGTTAGAGGCTTGATCCTCGTTTACCTCCGTACCCTGTTACCTTACTGCACCCACATCTCACTCATCAGAGTCATCTTCTCCAGTGAATCCTTTGATAGCCTTTCTAAATTTTGCTGTGACTCTCATTCGACTGGCTTAGTCACCGCACTACACTACCACCTGTCATCCTCGTCCATGTAGCTGTCAAGTCTACTCTTAAAACAACCTATCATCCCTGCACTAACTATGTGATTGTTAAGTCTATTCCATTCCCCCACCACCCTATTACTAAACCAATGCCTGCCTATTTCCCTCCTGAATCTATACTTGTCTAATTTAAATCCATTACTGCATGTTTTATCCTGCTGGCTAATTCTCAATACTTTACTTATATCGCCTTTGTTGTAATCCTCGACCCATTTGAATACTTCTATCAGATCTCCCCGCACTCTTCATCTTTCTAGCGAATGTAAGTTGAGATGTTTCAGCCCATTTTGACCCTGAATCATCTTGGTCATCCTCCTCTGAACTAATTCCAGCAAGTTGATGTCCATTCTGTAGTGTGGCCAACAAAACTGGATAGCATAATCTAAGTGTGGCCTAACTAATGCTAAATAGCGTCTGAGGATGACCTCTGCAATTTTGTTGGTTACCGTCCTGTTAATAAAGCCTAATACCCTGTTTGCCCTATTCCTCGCACTAATACATCGCTTCCTTAGTTTTAGGTCAAAGTTCACGAACACTCCCAGATCCCTTTCACAGTCTGCCCTGCCTATCACTGTGGAGTCCAAACTATACCCGTGTAATGGGTTGCGTGTTCTTACACTTAGTACGCTACACTCGGTGATGTTAGAATTCATCTGCCATTTCTCTGACCAAGCAGACAGTTTGTTAAGGTCCTCCTGCAGTCCTCTCCTGTCCTAAAAGTGCGCCCTATTTTGGTGTCATCCGCAAATTTACTTATGTCACTCGTTATCCCATTGATGTAGATAATGAATAAAAGCGGGCCTAACACTGAACCCTGAGGAACCCCACTGGTAACATTATCCCATTCGGATTTTTTACCATTAATGGTACCCTGTTTCCTGTCGCTAATCCACGCCCAACCGCCTTTCATCTAGCCAATCAGCTCCCATAGCTATAGAAGGGGGGAGGGGCTTCTGGGTCAGTTTAGTGTACGGTGACTGTAGTCCTGCTATTACTACTATTGTACCACTAGTAATAATAACAAATGGATTAATTGGTTTTGGCAGCCATTAGTCTGAAAATTTATGTTATAAATTCATTCATTTATTTATTTATTTATATTTTTTTACGTCTCGGCCTGTTGCGCGGGCAGGCTTTTCCTGGTGGGGCCTGATGGTCAGCCCAGCCCGTTCTGGCGCAGACAAGTGTTTTATACTGGCACCATCTTCCTTGGCTCATGCTGACCCCCCTGAAGCTCATCTTTGAGCCTCTCTTTCGAGAGGGAATCTAGAGTCCACATTGATGGGTGGTCTTCAGGGCAACATGTGTGTAGTCTTTGGCCACTTGGCAGTGATTGAAAAATCCCAGAAGTGCTGCGGGCAGGACCCAAACCCGCGTCCTCCTGGATGCGGAGGAGGATTTGGTGCCGTAACGCTAACCACTCAGCCACCACCTCCCCAAAATGGAAACAAGTTGAACAAAACAAACAAAATTGAAAATGGGAAGCTTGTGGATATGACTGAGTTATCTGAGAGTGTGAAAGTGATGTGCGATTTGGGGGAGTACAGCTTGCTGGTGAATTCAAGGCAGCTGGAGCCTATTGATGATTTCCAGGGCAGTGTGGAGGGTCATATGACATTGTATGATCTGGTTTGTGTGGAGGTGTAGGAGGGCCAATCAGGTTACTTGGCTTCATATAACCCTCTCAAGGTCAATGAAATGAAAAGGGGGCTGCACAGGTTGCTGAAGGGGCCATGCAGTGTGCTTCCCTGAGTGCCAAAGCCATCATCATTGCATGGAAGAAGTAGGATGGTAGGGTTGGCACATCCTGGGTGCTGCAGTGGTCAGTAGGCTGGATCCATGGCAGGGTGATAGGGATGGCACATTCTGGGTGCTGATATGAGTCAGTTGGCAAGGTGTTTGTGTGAGTCATCAATGTTGGACTTCCCTGTTCTCAAATACACATACAGATACATGTAGAGCCTAGTCGACAGCCGCTGGCAGGAGTTTCTTGCCAGTGGCTATGCATATATACTGTATGCATATTTTGCTCTACAATCGTTTAGCTTCACTATCACTTTCCAAAGAATGTAATTCAATTGTAAAGTGGGGGATACTTATATAAGGGATGACAAAAGTCATCCCAGGATCAAGAGACTATTTAAAGAAAACCTTTAGTCATTTTTTCTATTCACATTAATACAATAATCAGTACATTGGCCAAACTGGGAATTAGAGAATACTCACCATAAAGATATTGCTGACCTGAATTGCAGTTATACTTTTTTTTAAATAAAAACTACTTGAACTCGAGTTTTCATACCTTTGGATATTGTTATTTGAAGAACAAATAAATGAAAACACATTTTCAACAGGATCTTGATTAAGTATGCGAACACCTGGAAATTTAGAGCAAACTCTACTGAAGTTTGAATCTGCAGCTTTCCAGTCACTGTACATTTTCTTCAAGGAAAAATCTAATTGGAAATAATCTTTCAGAACTGCATCATAGTTTTGTTGACTGGTGTTCAAGTTATATGAAGTTCTTATTTTTTTTTGTTTTGGAATCAGTCTAAATTGCTCTTGATTCCCTATTTTCTTGCAGGAAGGGTAAATGCAGTAGTGTATGTGGGAGTCATCTTGTGATAGGGTCCACACCTCTTTTCCTATGACTCCCCGCCACTTTCCTGGACTGATTTCGCACCATCTGAAATGAAAGTCATAAAATTACTTGCACATATACGAATTACATTGAATGAATTAGACATTTGTTACTCTTAAAAATCACAAGCATGCTTGCCCGTCATAACCTACCTAGGAATGGTAACCTATTGCCTAGGATTATCATCATTAAGTTGCTAATTAGTGAACTCTATCCCAATGGTTGTGGCAATTCATCATGAATTAGACTGGTGAATGAGGAAGCACAATTGTGGCTGCCTGCCCATAGACATTGATTTCCATACTCTTCAATAGAAAATATATTTTCCTTTGAAGGAAACATGAGTCCAAAAAGATTACAGATTAGTAAAAACAAATGGCAGCAGAGAAATATTTCTCTTGGTAGTTGTAATGGAGGAAAAATCTATGCAGATATGATTCATGAAAACTAGATTTTCTGCTACAAAGTTGTTTTTTAACACTGTATTTCCTCCTGCCTACAAAATGAACTCTTTCAAAGAAGGGTATCAGGACCTCTCTCCGAAATTGACTTCTCTCTTTCGGCCACCTCTTCTGATTCTTTTTAGAACAAGCATTGTGACTTTTTATTGTGTTTTCTTTTTGTGTGCCCTTGAGCTGCCTCCTTTGTGTAAAAATTAATAAAAAAAAAAAACCGTAATAAATAAAAAAAAATATATATATATATATATATATATATATATATATATATATATCCATATATATATATATATATACCTATCTCTCTCTTTCTAAAAACAAGAACCTCCCCGTCCATTAATTTTTATTTAAAAAACCTCCCACAACCATCTACATCAATAAATGAAAAAAAAATACAACTTTCAAAGCGTAAGTGGGTAGGTGTGGCTGGCATTAGGAATCAGGGGCAGCTTTTTATATTGAGGCATACTTCCCAACAAAACTCTTTGTAACATTGACACACCTTCGCTTACAATAAATTCAATCAAACAGAATAACTGTGAAGGAGGATCAAGTTCCTCGAGAATCTCCAACACCTTATGCATAAACATAAACACTTGTAGCCTCCCCAAAAATCATTCGTAAAAAACAAAAATAAATAAAATATCTTACTAAAATCTTGACTTCATACAGTCTCCATACCCATTACGCGTTCCTGACGGTGTTTATCCGCACTTCTCTTGCCCTTTGAGCACCAAGGGCCGCGCAGCCTTCTACACCATGCCACCTTTACTTACCTCTTCCCCGCGTCTGGGCCTACGATTATTTAAGCGCCAGACATTCATGAGAGATGACATCAGTGTTTCAAACACCGAACACTTTCGATGCCGAACGACGTTTTCTTCTCTCGCTAACTTTATGAAGTACTTTCTGCCGCCTCGTAAACGTGATGAACTTTTGACCTTTGCGGCTGTTGTTTAGCGCAGGAGGAGAAGGATGTGTGAAGAGGAAGAGCAGGACGTACGGAAGCTGCGTCAAGACCTGTAAAAAACGATACAAAAAGATAAACAGAAAATTACAAGACCCCGGGAAATGGCATTCAAAACACAACCAAGGCAAAAAAAAAAAAAAAAGACCTCAGGAAAAACAAACAAATGTATCTACAAAAATGACAAAAACGATATAGGAACAAAAGCAAGATCTATAAAAAAAATAGGTCCTAGTAAAACCCCACAGAGTTCGGTATATACTTAAATTACAGGTTAAATGCTTTTATATTATTAGCAGCCAACGGCAGCTGATGAATAATTAATTAATTAATTAATTAACTCAATTAATAGTGGTGGTGGTATTTCTGCTTTCCCTACGCAGATACCTCATATGAATTAAAAGATTAAGCATAACAAAATTCAAGAATAATATTAAGTTTTTCCGGTCACATTTCCCAACAACCTGAATTAATCTCATTTGTTATTAACTAGCGAACATGAAATAATCTAACCCGCCCTTTTCTCGCTTTCTCACTAACGAACTGAAAAAAGTAAAATAAATCGCGTCATTTTTATCACTTTATTTATGGGTGGAGTCATGGGCTTTACCTAAAACTATCCTTTACATTGTAAATCTCTCTATTAATTCCTTTACTGGCTCCCAGATTAATCCAGCGATAATTTACAACAAAAACTAATTTACATCTGTTACCATTATTTAAAACATAAAAAAACCGCTTCTTCTATGTATCAAAAAACACCTATATTTTTCATGCATAAACTTATCAATATATACTTACTATTTCTATATTGACCTCTTCTGACCTTACTTTGTCCATAAAATCATATTTTAACTTCTTCTCTCTCCTCTTTCCTCCTTGTCCTCCATATCTTCGCTCGTCCACCTCCTCCCACCCCTGTCCTTCACCTTCCCCTTCCCCTCTTATACTCCCTCTCCTCGTCGTCCCTCCCTCCCCACCTCACTGCCACTGTTTTCCTCCTTCTCCTCCTCCTCCTCCTCCTCTCTCTACCTCCTCCTCCCCTCCCCTCCTCCTCCTCCCACCTTAATTCCTCCTTTCCCCTCTTCGTCCCCTCTCCCCCTCCTACATGTCTCCTCCTCCTCCTCCTCCTCTGCTCACCTCCTTGTCCTCCTTTCCTCGCTCGTCCCTCCTACAACACCTGTCCTACCTTCCCTTCCCCTCTTCCTCCTCCCTCTCTCGTCCGTTCCTACCACCACCTACTCCCTTCTCCTTTATATTCCTCCTCCTCCCCTTTCCCTTCACCTCACCACAATTTCTCCTCATTCTTCCACAACAGGATTTTCCTCCTTGCTCTCCCCTTCTTACCCTCCTATTTACTTCGACCGTCAGGTTGGCAACGGTGATGAGTGGGTTCGTTATGACTGACGTTGTTTGCTCAGGGTTGGTGGGACAGGTCTTCTTTCCCAGGGGGCAGAGAGTTGTTCTCGAACAGTTGAGGCGTGTAGCAAGCAGGATGGGCTTCATTCAACCTTTCTCAGCTGGCGGAAACGACGTTTCTCGTGTTTCAAGCGGACCTTCTCAGGCGTTTAGGAATTGAGGCGGGATACGTGGCTTGGTGGGGTCGCCAGTGGTGTGGCGTCTGCCAGAGGGGCGTTGGCGATGGATAACAGCCGGGCGATAGCGATAAAGAACTGGCAGACTTGCTGAGCACTGCAGAGCGCAATAGGTGTATTCGTCGACAATTGGGACCTCTTCTTTAGCAGCGACGCCACTCTACGCGTGACAGGATACGCTTGACGTTCAAGGGTGTTGAGGCTCTCGAACTCCATGAGCGACACTTGTTTCTGGGGATTTTTAAAATTATAGGCGAGGTAATAGAATGGGAGGAGTAATGGGGAGGGACACCTAACTCGTAATAACCAGGCGGCAAGTAATTCTAGAAGGGTAACAGAGGACGGCTGAAGTCTCTATACTTACTAGCAGCAGGAGCCTCAGAAACAAGATAGACTTACTAAGGGGTGGCTTGTTCAGAAAATTTTGACATAATAGCGATCTTGAGACATGGATGAACACTGCTAATGAAATTTAGATCAGAATTTGAAATAACGGGTTATCAGATGTTTCACAAAGACAGAAGGGGCAGAAAGGGAGTGAGTTGCTATATGTTAAAGACTCCTTAAATGTTTGATTTATAACTCAGTCAAAACTAACATGCGGATTCAGAATCATTTTGGGTGGACGTTTACAAAGGGAAGAAAAAACTAACTCTGAGTTATATACAGGCCATAACCTTATGGGCAGGACTGGGTATATTACTACAGGAGATTGGCAGGGCAGTGAATATGTCTGTATTGGGGGACTTTAATTATAGGAATATAGACTACAGGAGAAGATCCTGGTGTGTGTGAGCCTGGAAGCCGAGGAGACTTTCTTCCAAAGATTATACAAGATGGCTGCTAAGCAGGTAGTTACTGAGCCTACCAGAGGAGATAACATATTAGACTCAATTATGTCCTAAAATAATAGGGAACTGCTACGTTATGGCAGAGTTGGGAGGGTAAAGGCGAAGGAAGTTAGAAATAAGTGATCACAGAACAATTTCTCGTTTTAAGCTTAGACTGGGCAGTAACCGCGAAACCAAGAAACCCAGTGTAAAGTGCCAGATTACTGAAGAGCAAACTACGAGGGAAGCTTAGAAGACATCTTGAAGGGGTAAACTGGGATAATTTGAGGGATTCATGAGGGCCAAGAACTGCGGATTGGAGAGCCAGGAGAACCAGGTAGAAATGTCTTACAATAATTTAGTTAGAAGGTAATAGTAGAGGAGGCAAGAACAGCATATACCACATTGGTGAACAGAAAAGAAAACAATGATCCTAAGTGGATGACTCGTGGACTAGAAACTACGCAGATTAGGTTAAGAAGAATTTATCAGAAAATAAAGAATGGGAAACTTACATCTCCAGGGGCCGGTACGTCCCGAACTATCTAGATTAGTTGAAGAAAAACACCAGGATAGCAAAAAAAGAACTATGAGATCAAGAAGTAGCAAATGAAGCGAAAAAGTAATCCTAAGGGCTTCTTTCAGATGTATAGAACAAAAACACAGGAGAAAATTGGACCACTGAAAACAAACACAGGAGCTAGTAGAAAATTACGAAAATATGAGGCACATTGTTGAACGACTACTTCCTTTCAGTATTCACCACAGGAGGGATCGAACGACTATACCGGAAAGAAGTTCGAGGTGTACGAGGGCAGGGATGGCGATAAATTGAGGGATATAATCATTACCAGGCAAGTAGTTCAGGATGAGATGGAGAATAAGCTTAAGAAGAACAAGTCGCCAGGTCCTGACAGGATATTTTCGAGGGTATTAAAAGGAGTTAGGTGATATAATCAGTGACCCACTAACACGACATCTTTAAGATGTCGGTAAATACTAACTATGTGCCGAGCCTATGAAAGTAGCTAATGTGACGCCGATTTTTTTAAAAGAGAGGGACAGGTCAGTTCCACTTCCAAACTATCCTTGATTAGCTTAACAACATCGGTTATACTAGGAAGATGCTGGAGTCCATAATAGCCAGGAACATTCAGGGAGCATTTAGAGAAACATAAGCAATTCACGACTCGCAGCATGGGTTCACAAAAGGTGCGTCCATGCCTCACCAATCTCTTGTCCTTCTACAATAAAAGTATTTGAGGGCAGTTGACAGAGATAAAAAATTATGATGTAATCTATCTGATTTTAGTAAAGCGTTTGACAAAGTTCCTCACCAACGACTGGTTGGCAAATTACAGGCTCACGGAGTAGAGGTAAAGAAGGATTTTGAACTGGGTCAAAGGCATTGGCTTAGCAATACGAGAAGCAAAGAGTGCAAATCAATGGTAAAAGATCTGACTGGGGATGTGTTACGAAATTAGGGGTCCCCTGAGAGGTTCAGTGATTAGGTCCACTTTGTTTATTAATTTATATCAATAACCTTGAAGACACCTAGGAATTAGTAGTGATGTTAGTAAATTTGAGATACCAAGATCCCAGTGTAATTGGAGTCAGATCAGGACACTGAAGTATTCTCAAAATTAAGAACAACAGATTATATATGACTGGGCGGATAAATAGCAGATGGAGTTCAATGTGAAAGAGTCAATTGATACAGGTGGTGAACAACCCCTCCATAACAACCCCAACTCGACCAAGCACTCTCATAAGTAGGTCTAAAATTCAATAAAATGTGATATTCGGCTATGAAAATCAAT
Organism: Eriocheir sinensis; assembly: GCF_024679095.1. Classification (NCBI taxonomy): domain Eukaryota; kingdom Metazoa; phylum Arthropoda; class Malacostraca; order Decapoda; family Varunidae; genus Eriocheir; species Eriocheir sinensis. The sequence goes on from NW_026112105.1 coordinate 16,774, forward strand.
ACAGACTAACGAGTGTTGTTCAGCGACTTTTCCTTTCCATATAAAACTTGATGATGTACCCTCTTCCATGTCTCTCCATAGCCTCTCTTCTCAATCTTCTCTTTTCTCTCTCACCGCCATAACTTTTCCTTCCTCCCTCCTCTCTTTCATCTTCATCACACATTTCTCCATCATCACTTTGCTCTTGATTTCTAGTTCTCCTCCATCCCAGACTCTCTTATTTTTCTATTTCACACAATTCAATTCTTCATCCTCTCCTTTGTGTTCTTCCTTACAAAAAAATATTTCCTTCCTCGCATACCTTTTCAGTTAACTCCCTCCTTTTACTTTTCCTTGCCCTCCCTTATATTTGCAGACGGTCTAAAAGTGTCAGCCATCGATTAAATCTGAAAAATAAATGGGTTTTAAATATTTCCAAAACCAAGACACACACATACAAACCTACACACATTCATTCATGTTCTCTCCTTCTCTTTATCTCTAATCTGTCCACCCTCACCTCTTACTAGCCAATTATTCACTTTACAAACTAATAATAGGTAGTAATAATACTCACGTTCGCTTCCTAAACACGAGCCAAACTATTCCATCTTCAAAAGCCCACCAACTTACGTCCGCCTTTCCTCCTCCCTATCTTCCACTTCCGTCCGTCCTTTCCTTCGTCCTTTACTCCACTTCCGTCTGTCCTTCCCTTCATCCATTACCTCCACTTTTCCTCCATCACAAAAAGTCCGTCTTTCCCTTCGTCCCTTTCCTCGACTTCCATCCGTCGTTCTTTTCCTCCCTTTCCTTCACTTTTCCCTCCGCCACAAAGGGGCCTCCGAGCACCCTGTTCCCACCGCCTCTATGCATAAGTAAGTAGCGCCGCCAAACATGGACATAGGAGTTGAGACGCAAGTAAATAATGAACTTGAGTATCCCTTCGCTAGGTCGCGTAGGAAGCCCGTTTTCTTTAGTATTTATCTTTTTTGTTTGTTTTTGTTGGTTGGTGTTTCAGCTTAAAGTGAGTTTGTCCTGCTTCAATTTCCAGGTGAAACCTGTCACCTGTGCATACCTGCAATATTTACTGCTGTGGGGATGGTTGAAACACACACACACACACACACACACACACACATATATATATATATATATATATATATATATATATATATATATATATATATATATATATATATATATATATATATATATATATATATATATATGTAATTTACAAGAATTGCCACGAAAAAGAAAATGTCTTGTGTTGGTGAGTGCCAGTCAGTTCCTTTAGAGGGAGGTGTGTTGCAGGTTCATAAGTGGGTTGGTAGATTGGGCACATAGATAACACAAAGAGGAGAACAAACAGCAGACCTGCTGGTCCTTACGAGGCTGTTTGTGACAAGCTACACTAACTATCTAATCAAGGTGGAAGATGAAGGACAGCAAAGGCGAAGGCTCCTCCCCACACCCATCCATCCAGCCAAAGCTGGCAGGAAAGGAAAAAGAACCATGCAGCATGTAAAAACTGCATAGAAATTATGTAGGAAAGAGGAAAGAACTACCATTACTGCTACCTCTAACCGGGCGATAAAAGCGGACAAGGACACCAGTATTCGAAAGAACTTAACGTTATTACGACAATGAGTAATGTCTTAGTTGCTGGTTGCATTCAAAACACTTGTCTAATCTATTCATGAAGGACGTAACTGTTGTACTATCAACGACATCACAAGGTAGAGAGTTCCAAACATTAACAACTCGATTGAAGAAGAAGTGTTTAGCTTCGTGCGACGAGAATCTTTTACCACTTATCTTCAAATTGTGATTTCTTTTTCTTCTATTTGATCGATCAATTGTAAAGTAATCTTCCGCATTAATATCACTGAATCCTTTAAACATTTTAAACACTTCTATTAGATCGCCTCGCATTCTTCCTTTTGATAGGCTGAATAAATTTACTTCTTTAAGCCTTTGTTCATATGACAAATTTCTCAACCTAGGAATCATCTTTGTTACTCTTCGTTGGACCCGTTCCAACTTTTCTATGTCTTGTCTGTAGTAGGGAGACCAAAACTGTACACAGTACTCTAGACGGGGTCGAACCAACGAATTATACAGTTTTAATGTTACTTTTTCCGATTTATTGTTAAAGACTCGTCCGATGAAGCCAACCAATTTGTTTGCAGTTTTAACTACCTCTGAACAATGCTGACTGGGCTTTAAATCGCTTGATATAGTGATTCCAAGATCCTTTTCTTTACTTACTGCAGAAAGTTGTTGGCCATTCATTACGTACCGAACGCGATTGTTATTTTTTTCCGATGTGCAACACTTTACATTTGTCAACGTTAAATTCCATTTGCCATTGATTGGCCCAACGTGCAAGTCGATCTAGATCTGATTGTAAAGCCTCTTCGTCGAGTGTCGCAGTTACTTTACTAGCAATTTTCGTGTCATCAGCAAATTTTAATACTTTGCAAGTGAGCCCATCATCGATATCATTAACATAAATTAAGAGGAGCATGAGGCCAAGCACTGATCCTTGAGGTACGGCGCTTCTGACATCGAGCCAGTTAGATGTAACACCGTTTAGAACTACTCTTTGTTTCCGCTCAGAGAGCCAGTCCGCAAGCCAATTGTGAATGTTACCCGAGATACCGTGCGCCAATAGTTTGCTGAGCAATCGTTGATGGGGGACCTTATCAAATGCCTTTTGAAAATCCAGATATATGATATCTACTGATCTGCTTTCATCGAAAACCTCAAAAATATAATGAAAAAAATCAAGTAAGTTAGTCAAACACGAACGTTTACTACGGAAGCCATGTTGCAAATTATTTATTATATTATTTTCTTCGAAGAATTTCACCATCTTGTCGCGAATGATAGTCTCCATTAACTTACAAACAATCGATGTCAGGCTAATTGGTCGATAGTTTCCTGGATGAGGCTTGTCTCCCTTTTTGAAAATTGGTGTGACATTTGCAAGTTTCCAATTCGACGGAACTTTTCCAGCTGTTAAAGATTTATTGAATATGATGGAGAGCGGTTTACAAATTTGATGTTTGATTTCTTTTAAAACCCTAGGGGTAATTTTGTCTGGACCAGGAGCTTTGCTTACTTTAATCTTTTCAATTGTGCGTAAAATGTCACTTTCTACGATGAGCACGCCACTTAACATCTTTTCGGTCCTTCTAACCTCCGGAGGTTGAGGTGATAAACAATCTTCGTCGGTAAATACGGATGCGAAAAAGTTATTTAGGACTGTAGCCATTTAATTTTCATCGTTCGTGTGGTTACCATTTTCATTAGCAAGCGGTCCGATACCACAAGTGAGTGACTTTTTATGATTTATATAGCTAAAAAATTCTTTAGGATTAGATTTACTTGTTTCCGCTATATATTCTTCAAGATTTTTCTTGCTTCGTTTTATTTATTTCTTGGTTTCGCGGCGAATTCTGTTCAACTCTAGTTTGTCAGCCTCACTCTGAGTTGATATGTATCTACTGTATACGTACGTATCTACTATATACTGTATACTGTATGTATTGGTAGGTAGTAGGCATGGTGGGTGAGGCAGGGGAGGTAGGGAGGGTGGATGGTAGGCAGTTTGATGGGTAGGAAGGGAGGGAGGGAAGGAGGGAAGGCAGGAGGTAACTAGGAAGGTCGTTATGGACCCACCCTTCATACGAACACACCATAGCCCCTCACCTCCTCTCCCACCTCACCCAACCATCAACCTCCCTCATTTCCCTCCTCCCTCCCTCCAGTCACCCGTCAACCCACTCACCCACCCAACTTGTTGTGATTCTGTTTGTGTGTGCGCCAGTCAGTGTGTTTTATGGGACTCAGTCTTGTGTTTGTGTGTGTGCCAGTCAGTGTGTTTTATGGGACTCAGTCTTGTGTGTGTGTGTGTGCCAGTCAGTGTGTTTTATGGGACTCAGTCTTGTGTTTGTGTGTGTGCCAGTCAGTGTGTTTTATGGGACTCAGTCTTGTGTTTGTGTGTGTGCCAGTCAGTGTGTTTTATGGGACTCAGTCTTGTGTTTGTGTGTGTGCCAGTCAGTGTGTTTTGTGTGTGTGCCAGCCAGTGTGTTTTATGGGACTCAGTCTTGTGTTTGTGTGTGTGCCAGTCAGTGTGTTTTATGGGACTCAGTCTTGTGTTTGTGTGTGTGCCAGTCAGTGTGTGTGTGCCAGTCAGTGTGTTTTATGGGACTCAGTCTTGTGTTTGTGTGTGTGCCATTCAGTGTGTTTTGTGGGACTCAGTCTTGTGTTTGTGTGTATGCCAGTCAGTGTGTTTTATGGGACTCAGTCTTGTGTGTGTGTGTGTGTGCCAGTCAGTGTGTTTTATGGGACTCAGTCTTGTGTTTGTGTGTGTGCCAGTCAGTGTGTTTTATGGGACTCAGTCTTGTGTTTGTGTGTGTGCCAGTCAGTGTGTTTTGTGGGACTCAGTCTTGTGTTTGTGTGTGTGCCAGTCAGTGTGTTTTATGGGACTCAGTCTTGTGTTTGTGTGTGTGCCAGTCAGTGTGTTTTGTGTGTGTGCCAGCCAGTGTGTTTTATGGGACTCAGTCTTGTGTTTGTGTGTGTGCCAGTCAGTGTATTTTATGGGACTCAGTCTTGTGTTTGTGTGTGTGCCAGTCAGTGTGTTTTATGGGACTCAGTCTTGTGTTTGTGTGTGTGCCATTCAGTGTGTTTTGTGGGACTCAGTCTTGTGTTTGTGTGTGTGCCAGTCAGTGTGTTTTATGGGACTCAGTCTTGTGTGTGTGTGTGTGCCGTTCAGTGTGTTTTATGGGACTCAGTCTTGTGTTTTTTTGTGTGCCAGTCAGTGTGTTTTATGGGACTCAGTCTTGTGTTTGTGTGTGTGCCAGTCAGTGTGTTTTGTGGGACTCAGTCTTGTGTTTGTGTGTGTGCCAGTCAGTGTGTTTTATGGGACTCAGTCTTGTGTTTGTGTGTGTGCCAGTCAGTGTGTTTTATGGGACTCAGTCTTGTGTTTGTGTGTGTGCCAGTCAGTGTGTTTTATGGGACTCAGTCTTGTGTTTGTGTGTGTGCCAGTCAGTGTGTTTTATGGGACTCAGTCTTGTGTTTGTGTGTGTGCCAGTCAGTGTGTTTTATGGGACTCAGTCTTGTGTTTATGTGTGTGCCTGTCAGTGTGTTTGTGTGTGTGCCAGTCAGAGTGTCTTTAAAGGAGGTGTGACGCAGGTTCGCAAGTGTGTGGGTAGATTGGTAGGCAGGCGTCGGGAGTGAGGAGCAGAGAGGGAAGGAGGTCGGCAGGTAGGAAGGTAGGTAGGTAGGAAGGGAGCTAGGGAAGGAGGGAACTAAGGAAGGTTACTAGGAAGGTAGTCATAGACCTACTCCCCCCCACCTGTACGATCCCATCACATCTCTTCCCTTCTCTCCCACTCTGCCTATCCCTACCCACCCATCAGCCTGCCCTCTCCCTCCTCTCTCCTTACAACCCCGCCCACCAGTTCACTCACCCACCCACTTCGTATAGGGTTGTTTGGGGTGACTGAGTCTTATGTTTTTTTGTGCTGAGTCTTGTGGTTTTTGGACTTTGGGGCATTTACGTGTTTCGTTTTAATTACGAGCGTTTATGAGTTTCGTTTTAATTACGGGCGTTTACGAGTTTCGTTTTAATTACTGGCGTTTACGTGTTTCGTTTTAATTACGGGCGTTTACGTGTTTCGCTTTAATTACGGGCGTTTACGTGTTTCGTTTTAATTACGGGCGTTTACGTGTTTCGTTTTAATTACGGGCGTTTACGTGTTTCGTTTTAATTACGGGCGTTTACGTGTTTCGCTTTAATTACGGGCGTTTACGTGTTTCGTTTTAATTACGGGCGTTTACGTGTTTCGTTTTAATTACGGGCGTTTACGTGTTTCGTTTTAATTACGGGCGTTTACGTGTTTCGTTTTAATTACGGGCGTTTACGTGTTTCGTTTTAATTACGGGCGTTTACGTGTTTCGCTTTAATTACGGGCGTTTACGTGTTTCGTTTTAATTACAGGCGTTTACGTGTTTCGTTTTAATTACGGGCGTTTACGTGTTTCGTTTTAATTACGGGCGTTTACGTGTTTCGTTTTAATTACGGGCGTTTACGTGTTTCGTTTTAGTTACGGGCGTTTACGTGTTTCGTTTTGGTTTACGGGCGTTTACGTGTTTCGTTTTTGTTTACGGGCGTTTACGTGTTTGGTTTTTGTTTACGGGCGTTTACGTGTTTCGTTTTAGTTACGGGCGTTTATGTCTTTCGTTTTAATTAAGGGCGTTTACGTGTTTCGTTTTAGTTACGGCCGTTTACGTGTTTCGTTTTAATTAAGGGCGTTTACGTGTTTCGTTTTAGTTACGGGCGTTTATGTCTTTCGTTTTAATTAAGGGCGTTTACGAGTTTCGTTTTAATTACGGGCGTTTACGAGTTTCGTTTTAATTAAGGCCGTTTACGTATTTCGTTTTAGTTACGGGCGTTTAAGTGTTTCTTTTTAGTTACGGGCGTTTACGTGTTTCGTTTTAGTTACGGGCGTTTACGTGTTTCGTTTTAGTTACGGGCGTTTACGTGTTTCGTTTTAGTTACGGGCGTTTAAGTGTTTCTTTTCAGTTACGGGCGTTTAAGTGTTTCTTTTTAGTTACGGGCGTTTACGTGTTTCGTTTTAGTTACGAGCGTTTACGTGTTTCGTTTTAGTTACGGGCGTTTAAGTGTTTCTTTTTAGTTACGGGCGTTTACGTGTTTCGTTTTAGTTACGAGCGTTTACGTGTTTCGTTTTAGTTACGGGCGTTTAAGTGTTTCTTTTCAGTTACGGGCGTTTAAGTGTTTCTTTTTAGTTACGGGCGTTTAAGTGTTTCTTTTTAGTTACGGGCGTTTACGTGTTTCGTTTTAGTTACGGGCGTTTACGTGTTTCGTTTTAGTTACGGGCTCAGTTTCGGCACGTGTTTCGTTTAGCTACAGGCTTTACGTGGTTCAGGCTCAGGCTCAGGCGTTTACGTGTTTCGTTCAATTCCACGAGCTGGTTCAGGCTCAGGCTCAGGCACGGGCACTGGTTCAGGCTCAGGCTCTGGCACGGGCACTGGTTCAGGCTCAGGCTCTGGCACGGGCACTGGTTCAGGCTCAGGCTCTCGCACGGGCACTGGTTCAGGCTCGGGCTTTCGCACGGGCACTGGTTCAGGCACAGGCTCTGGCACGGGCACTGGTTCAGGCTCAGGCTCTGGCACGGGCACTGGTTCAGGCTCAGGCTCTGGCACGGGCACTGGTTCAGGCTCAGGCTCAGGCACGGGCACTGGTTCAGGCTCAGGCTCTGGCACGGGCACTGGTTCAGGCTCAGGCTCTGGCACGGGCACTGGTTCAGGCTCAGGCTCTGGCACGGGCACTGGTTCAGGCTCAGGCTCTGGCACAGGCACTGGTTCAGGCTCAGGCTCAGGCACGGGCACTGGTTCAGGCTCAGGCTCAGGCACGGGCACTGGTTCAGGCTCAGGCTCTGGCACGGGCACTGGTTCAGGCTCAGGCTCTGGCACGGGCACTGGTTCAGGCTCAGGCTCTGGCACGGGCACTGGTTCAGGCTCAGGCTCTGGCACGGGCACTGGTTCAGGCTCAGGCTCTGGCACGGGCACTGGTTCAGGCTCAGGCACGGGCACTGGGTCTGGCTCAGGCTCTGGCACGGGCACTGGTTCAGGCTCAGGCTCTGGCTCAGGCACGGGCACTGGTTCAGGCTCAGGCTCTGGCACGGGCACTGGTTCAGGCTCAGGCTCAGGCACGGGCACTGGTTCAGGCTCAGGCTCAGGCACGGGCACTGGTTCAGGCTCAGGCTCTGGCACGGGCACTGGTTCAGGCTCAGGCTCTGGCACGGGCACTGGTTCAGGCTCAGGCTCAGGCACGGGCACTGGTTCAGGCTCAGGCTCTGGCACGGGCACTGGTTCAGGCTCAGGCTCAGGCACGGGCACTGGTTCAGGCTCAGGCTCTGGCACGGGCACTGGTTCAGGCTCAGGCTCAGGCACGGGCACTGGTTCAGGCTCAGGCTCTGGCACGGGCACTGGTTCAGGCTCAGGCTCTGGCACGGGCACTGGTTCAGGCTCAGGCTCTGGCACGGGCACTGGTTCAGGCTCAGGCTCAGGCACGGGCACTGGTTCAGGCTCAGGCTCAGGCACAGGCACTGTTTCAGGCTCAGGCACGGGCACTGGTTCAGGCTCAGGCTCTGGCACGGGCACTGGTTCAGGCTCAGGCTCTGGCACGGGCACTGGTTCAGGCTCAGGCTCAGGCACGGGCACTGGTTCAGGCTCAGGCTCAGGCACGGGCACTGGTTCAGGCTCAGGCTCAGGCACGGGCACTGGTTCAGGCTCAGGCTCTGGCACGGGCACTGGTTCAGGCTCAGGCTCAGGCACGGGCACTGGTTCAGGCTCAGGCTCTGGCACGGGCACTGGTTCAGGCTCAGGCTCAGGCACGGGCACTGGTTCAGGCTCAGGCTCAGGCACTGTTTCAGGCTCAGGCACGGGCACTGGTTCAGGCTCAGGCTCAGGCACGGGCACTGGTTCAGGCTCAGGCTCAGGCACGGGCACTGGTTCAGGCTCAGGCTCAGGCACGGGCACTGGTTCAGGCTCAGGCACGGGCACTGGTTCAGGCTCAGGCTCTGGCACGGGCACTGGTTCAGGCTCAGGCTCTGGCACGGGCACTGGTTCAGGCTCAGGCACGGGCACTGGTTCAGGCTCAGGCTCAGGCTCTGGCACGGGCACTGGTTCAGGCTCAGGCACGGGCACTGGTTCAGGCTCAGGCTCTGGCACGGGCACTGGTTCAGGCTCAGGCTCTGGCACGGGCACTGGTTCAGGCTCAGGCTCAGGCACGGGCACTGGTTCAGGCTCAGGCTCAGGCACGGGCACTGGTTCAGGCTCAGGCTCAGGCACGGGCACTGGTTCAGGCTCAGGCTCAGGCACGGGCACTGGTTCAGGCTCAGGCTCAGGCACGGGCACTGGTTCAGGCTCAGGCTCAGGCACGGGCACTGGTTCAGGCTCAGGCTCAGGCACGGGCACTGGTTCAGGCTCAGGCTCAGGCACGGGCACTGGTTCAGGCTCAGGCTCTGGCACGGGCACTGGTTCAGGCTCAGGCTCAGGCACGGGCACTGGTTCAGGCTCAGGCTCAGGCACGGGCACTGGTTCAGGCTCAGGCTCGGGCACTGGTTCAGGCTCAGGCTCAGGCACGGGCACTGGTTCAGGCTCAGGCTCTGGCACAGGCACTGGTTCAGGCTCAGGCTCAGGCACGGGCACTGGTTCAGGCTCAGGCTCTGGCACGGGCACTGGTTCAGGCTCAGGCTCTGGCACGGGCACTGGTTCAGGCTCAGGCTCTGGCACAGGCACTGGCTCAGGCTCAGGCTCTCTGGCACGGGCACTGGTTCAGGCTCAGGCTCTGGCACGGGCACTGGTTCAGGCTCAGGCTCTGGCACAGGCACTGGTTCAGGCTCAGGCTCTGGCACGGGCACTGGTTCAGGCTCAGGCTCTGGCACGGGCACTGGTTCAGGCTCAGGCTCAGGCTCTGGCACGGGCACTGGTTCAGGCTCAGGCTCTGGCACAGGCACTGGTTCAGGCACAGGCTCTGGCACAGGCACTGGCTCAGGCTCAGGCTCTGGCACGGGCACTGGTTCAGGCTCAGGCTCAGGCTCTGGCACGGGCACTGGTTCAGGCTCAGGCTCTGGCACGGGCACTGGTTCAGGCTCAGGCTCTGGCACGGGCACTGGTTCAGGCTCAGGCTCTGGCACGGGCACTGGTTCAGGCTCAGGCTCTGGCACGGGCACTGGTTCAGGCTCAGGCTCTGGCACGGGCACTGGTTCAGGCTCAGGCTCAGGCACGGGCACTGGTTCAGGCTCAGGCTCTGGCACGGGCACTGGTTCAGGCTCAGGCTCTGGCACGGGCACTGGTTCAGGCTCAGGCTCTGGCACGGGCACTGGCTCAGGCTCACGCTCTGGCACACACTGGTTCAGGCTCAGGCTCTGGCACGGGCACTGGCTCAGGCTCACGCTCTGGCACACACTGGTTCAGGGTGTGTGTTCTGGCACAGGCACTGGCTCAGGCTCACGCTCTGGCACACACTGCAGGTATTTAATTCGGGATGTCTCGGGGACGATGCCGAGGTGGAGGAAGCCTCTTCCGTGAAGGTGTCGCCGGCCTGCACCTCTGCTGGGCTATAGCCGGCAGCCTCCTCCTCTTCGGGCCCCGCGCTAGAGACATCCTCGTCCGCCTCAAGGTTTCGATTGAAAACTCGAGACGCCGAAAACGTTAGCCGGAATATTAAATCGATCAAATAAATGGTGAAAGCGGCTGTTGCAGTGTTTGTAAGTCATGAGATGGACGTGAAAGATGGAGTGAAGAGAAGAACCCTGTCGCCATCGGCCCCTCTTTTCACTGTTTCCTTAAAATGGTGAACTTCCACGCAGCAATTCCGCCATCTTATGCTTCCCTTCTTTGGAGGAGGAGGAGGAGGAGGAGGAAAAAAAACATATTCCCGAGGGTGTGTTAGGGGGAGAGGGATAACCAAATAGAGTGAGGATGAGGGCGAACTGAGGTGTAAGAGGACAACATAAGCGCTTGGGGAGTGATGGGAAAGGAGGTGCGTAAGGTAACATAGTTAGAAAAATGCATTCAAGTTTTTGGGGTTGACACAGAACATAAGAACGTAAGGAGTCTGCAAGAGGCCGGTTGGCCTATACAAGGCAGCTCCTGTAATCTTAACCCTACCTTACCTCACTATCCATGACTTTATCCAACCTCTTCATGAATATATCAATGGTACTGGCACCCACAACGTGGCAGCCTATTCATCAACCACTCTATTTGTAAACCAATCTTGCCTATGTCTTTGTTGAATCTGAATTTATCTAATTTGTCCAAACGTGGTTCTTTTACAACCAAAACCCTATTGACATCCCCATTATTATTTCAATCTGTCTTCATAAGGCAAGTTTCTCACCCCTTGAATTAATGGGTGGGGGAAGTGATACATGAGGGAAAGCAAGGGGAAGGAATGGGGGTTGGAAGGAAAGGATGAGGTAAAAGGGAGGTAAAAAGAGGGAGAAAAGGACGGGGAGGAGGAGGCTAAGGTTAGTGTAAGGTGTGGGTACGTAATAAGGGGGAGGCATGTTTTTTTTTTTTTTTTTTTTTTTTTTTTTACAACAAAGGAGGCAGCTCAAGGGCACACAAAAAAATAAAACAATGTTAAAAAAAAAGCCCGCTACTCGCTGCTCCCAAAAAAGAAACAAAGGAGGTATGAAGGAAGGAAGGAGAAGGGGGGATAAAGGTAAGGGAATAGGTAGGAAAGTGGGAAGAAGGAAGGGAAGGGAAGGGAAGGGAAGGGAAGGGAGTTTGTGTTTAAGGTGGTGGGTGCGGGTAGGTAAGGGGAAGGAATGAGGGGTAAGAAGGAAGGGGGAGAAGAAAAAGGGGATTGTGGTGAGGGAGAGTGATGAAGGAGGGCGCTGTGGGGAAGACATTTATTTAGAGAGTACTGGGGATGATGGCGGGCAGGAAGGGCGGGCAGGGAGGAGTGGCCAGGTAAGATATATGGAAAGTATACAGTGAAAATAGGAGAAAGAGGAAAGAATACACAAAGAAGAATTAGATCCAGGGACGGTGTTAGGCAAGAGAGCCCTTAATAGGCCAGGAAAAGGAAAAAAAGACGAGCTTTGCGAGAAAAAGAAAAAATAAAGGTGATTGTTAAATACTGGATGTGATAGCAGGAAAAAAAAGGTAATGAAGGGAAATAAAGGTAAAGTAAAAAATATTAAGAGAAAGGTTTAAAAAAGGAAAGAAGCAGATTATATGAAGAAAACACGAGAGAAATATATATAAAGGATAATGAAGGATAAAAAAATGAATAAAGGCGAAGGAAATAATCTTTAAAAATTTTAGAAAGGGGAAATTGCAAAAAAAATATTATGAGATGACGAAAGAAAACAAAGAAAATAATTAGAGATCAAGAAAATAGCAGGTGAGAAGGTTGGGCAGAGGTGTAGACGGATACTGAAGAAATAAAAGATAAGAACGTGAACCCGGCAAGACCAACGGCGAGGCGAAAAGAAAGTTACATACTTATTAATAAGAAAAAACTAGAAACCTTACTGGGAGTCTGAAAATGAAGACTAACAGGAGAGTGCGATAAAAAGCAAAATAATGTGGGAGATGGGAGGAAAGGAGAGAAGAATGAGCTGAAGTGAATGTGGAAGAAAGGAGGAAGACGAAGGGGAAGGGGGAGCGGGTGTGAATAGGATCAATGAAGAACAGAGAAAGAAGAGGATAGGAAAGTGGGTGTGAATGAAGAAGAAAGAGGAAGAGGGAGGTAGAGTGGATGTGAATGGGTAAAGAAAACAAAAAGGTGAGAGAAAATGGGTAAGGAAGTAAAATAAGAATGGACGAAGAGGAAGGGAGAGCGGGTGTGAATAGGATCAATGAAGAACAGAGAAAGAAGAGGATGGGAATGGGAGTGTGACTGAAGGAAGAGAGAGATAGAGTGGATGTGAATGTAGAAGAAAGAAAACAAAAAAGGAGAGAAAATGAGTGAGAAAGTAAAATAAGGAGGAAAAGGAAGAGAGAGTGGAGAAGCAGGTGAAAGAAGGAGAGGATGAGAACTGGCGATCAAATGTGCATGTGGAAGAAAGAAAGAAAACGACAAAAAGAGTAAGGGGAAATAAATGAAAAAAAAAAGAAGAGAGAATGACGAAGAAAGTGAACGAGAAATGGGAAGGAGGAGGAAGGGAAGAAGTGATGAAAAGGGAGGAGGAGAAGGAAATTAACTGAATTTGTCCTTATTAAAGAGGTAGAGGGATGAAAACTGGATATAAATGTGGAAGACGAAATAGTTAACAAAGAGAAAGAAGAGAGCATTGGATATAATAAGAAAAAAAATGAGGAAGAGGAAAAGAGAGAGAATGACTGAGAATACTGAAAGAAAATGAAGGAAGAGGAAATGCTGAACGTGGAAGTGAGAAGAAAGAGGAAGAGGGAAGGCGAGAGTGGAGGTGAAAGGGAGATGAATGGGCGGCTTGATGGGAGGAGTGTGGAAGGCAGGACCACAGTGGAGGTGGTGGAGATTAAAGGTGGAGGAGAGGGAGAGAGAAGAAGAGGAAAGGTGGAGGTGAGGGAGAGGAGGGATGAGGTAAGGTGGAGTAAAGGGAGAGGGAAAAACAGGAAAGATAGATGAAAGGGAGGAACAGGAAAGGTGGAGGAGATGGAGGGGGAGGAGCAGGAGAGCTAGGGACATAGGTGGAGGAAAATATATACACATAAAGGAATATGTAAATGAATATAAACAACTTGAACCTGGATATGAACAGCATAATCTTTTTTTAACAATCTATTATATGATTTAGTTGTAAATAGTAGGAGGGAATAGAAGGATGGCAAATAACGATGGGTTGAGGTGGGTGGAGCATAGGTGGAGGAAAAAAGACAAATAAATAAACGTGCAAGTAAATAAAAATAACATGAACTGGAATATCAACAGTCGAAGAGCTTTTTATCGATCCTTGAAATGGTTTAGCTGGAAATAATAGGAGGAGTAGGAAGATGAGGAGCTATGATAAATAAATACAAAGAAAATATATAAACGCAGCAGACAAAAGGAAAAACTACAATTGCTGCTTTAATCAGCGGGTTGGAGAGAAAGGTGGAGGCGCACTAAATAGAGGCGGTAATGCGATAGAAGCGATTTTTTTGAAAAGCCGAAAAAGTTTATTAGCAACGATAAAAGTGGTTAACAATGTGTTCAGCAACGCAAGGCAATTAGTGTAAGAAGTTGAAGAAGAATTGTATAAAGAGTGTAAGAAGTGAATGCAAAGGATAGGGAAGGAAATAGTGCCACGAATATTTTCACAACAATAAGACAGAATGATGTTCTTAGTAGTGATTTTTATTACTAAAAAAAGAAATAGAAGAGACAAAATTATTAAAAGATTACAATTGGTTTAAGAAAGGACAGAGCTGAGTTGTAAAATGTGTACAGGCGGTGACTGCAGAGAGTAAGGAAGGAAAAAAGTGCCAGGAATATATTCACAGCTAATTAGAACGAATGATGTGTTCAGTGACGGGTTTTAATTACCAAGGAGAGGAAATGGTAAAGGCAAATTTGTTACAAGGTTGCAATTAGAGAAAAATATACGTGTTGAGTTGCAAAGGTGCCCAGGAGGTGACTGCAAAGAGTAGGGAAGGGAAAAAGTATGAGGAGTATAAGATCATCAACGAAATAGAGCGATTAAAGTTTTCATTAACTGATTTTAATTACGAAGAGAAGAAATGGTGGCGCCAAATTGATTAAAAGGTGAATAAGTTAATGCAACGCATGTGGACGACAAGATAGTGTTATAAATATACTAAAATGGAACGGATGAACGGGAACATCTTTTCTTTCGAAACACATTTAAAGTATTATTAGAAAGTGAAGGTGGAGGCAATTTGAGAATAAGGTGATCAGTTTGTGAGGTGAAAGAATTAAAACAAAAATGTTAAGAAAAAAATAATAAACTAGATCAAATAAGGTTTTTACTGATGCGTTTTGATTAAAATAATAAGTTAGAGGCAAAGTGAGTCCATCAACTAAGATAATAACCAAAGTAATAGTGAATAACATTTATCAGCTGAAAACAAATAAAAAAATGAAAGAAAAAGATGAGGGAAATAGGTGAGGTGAAGGAAAAGGAGGGATTATATGAAAGGAAAATATTTATAAGTAAAAGAAATTTATAAGTATTCAGTAAAATAGATGTAGTAGTATTTAATAAGTGCTACATTTAAAGATACTGGATATATAAAAGAAAATATATATAGAGGAGTGAGAGAAGAGGATGTGGCATGGAAAAGTAATGTTATAAATCCACACACAAAACAATGCACAGGAGCGAACAACGAACGACATCTTCAAGACGACTCGTCAACAATTGCCGGCGGCCAACCCGCTAACCCTGCCGCCGTTAACCTTCGTCCATTAAGGCAGAAAGAATTTCGTTGATAATATTCTTCCTCGTACTCTTCGTCCTGTTCATTACGAACGAGAACTTCACGGTTAGAATAATTCAGAAAAATTTCCACTTCATTCCCATTCCGCATACTACACTTAAGGTTTTCTTCTAAATCTTTTTCTTCTTAAACTGAACCACGCTTATATTTTTTACCTCGGCACGAAAAATATATCATTGCTACATGAAGAATTCTACTCAGTTCTCCTTCCGAATAATACACTTAACGATTTATTCTATTTATTTTTCTACTTTATTGAACAACGATTGTTATTTACCGCCAAATAAAAAAAAATATTAGACCTAGCCAGGGCACAATACAACTTTTTTTCTTCAATCTTGTCATGCACCTTTATTCTCTCTATATAAGCCCATCATTCTTTACTTCATCTTTTCTTTCGTTCACCTTCACTCATATTATCATTTCATTCTTCAAATTGTTCACGCGCGTGAAATGTCCACTGTCACACACACACACACACACACACACACACACACACACACACACACACACTCCTTAAGAAACTGCACTCGGCGGGCATCGGAGCCAATCTGATCGCGTGGATAAGAGATTGGCTAACCGACAGAAAACAACGAGTACTATTCAACGGACAGCCTTCCGATTGGCTTCCAGTCACTAGTGGAGTGCCTCAAGGGTCAGTGCTGGGACCCATCCTCTTTATCATAAATATCAATGACCTAGAATCAGGACTGAAATCCACAATATCGAAATTTGCAGATGACACCAAGGTGGGTGGAGATGCCCTCACAAAGACCGACTGCGAAATCATTCAGAAAGACCTCAATCACATTATCGAATGGTCGGAAAAATGGCAAATGTCTTTTAATGTTGACAAATGCAAAGTCATGCACATTGGGTCCCAAAATAGTAACCACACATACATCATAAATGGGAGACCTCTGCAAGCGATGCAGGAGGAAAAGGATCTTGGAGTCACTATCAGCAGTGACCTGAAACACGCGAATCACTGTAAAAAAGCATACAACAAGGCCAACATTATGCTCGGGTTCATAGCGAGGAACTTCGAGTGTAAAACACCAGACGTGATGCTATCCTTATATAATTCCATGGTAAGACCGCACCTCGAGTATGCAGTGCAGTTCTGGTCTCCCAATTACAGAAAGGACATTGCTTTACTGGAAAGGATTCAACGACGCGCCACAAAGATGATTCCAACCTTCAGGGCTCAACCGTACGAAGAACGACTCAAGCGACTCAATCTCTTTACATTGGAGAAGAGACGCCTACGAGGGGATATGATTCAACTCTTCAAGTATCTAAAAAAGTTCAATAACGTCGATTACTCCAAATTCTTTGAACTGCAAACCAACTCAAGAACTAGAAATAACGGTTTACCCATTCAGTCGAGTCGATGTAACACAGACATTGGAAGGAGTTTCTTTTCAAACCGAGTCATCCGCCACTGGAACAACCTTCCCTCAGAAGTAGTAAATGCGAATACCATCAACTCCTTCAAATATAGAATCGACCGTCATTTCGCTGCGTCGGGAGTAAACTGAATAACGAGGGGCCTCCATCTGCTCCTCAATATCGAGGTGCTTTCATCTGCTCACCAAGCCCCAAGTGGCGGTCGAGCAGATTAAATCACCCAAGCGGGAGACCTCGCAATGAGCCAATAGGCTTTCTGTTGCCTGCATTTCCATGTTTCCATGTTTCTGCCTCACCCACTTCCGTTTTCTCCTTCTCTCCCTTCCTCCCTGCCCCTTCCTCCTCCCTCCCCCTTCCTTCTCCCTCATCCCCCACCAACATCTCCCTGCATGAATGGCTAGGCAAGAGGATGATATTTCGGATTCAGTGCAGGCCGCGGCCTGAGCCAGACGCCAAGTGCTGTAAGTCGACGTTTAGGCCGCCATTACTGTTGCCTTTCTGCAGATCAAGGCTTTGGGAGGGAAAAAATATACATGTGTGATCTTTTGCATATGGAGTACCCCGCCCTCTCACTGACCGAAAGAAGAAAGATTGAAATGTGTACGTGTGTCCGTTTGTGTTATTTCTTCCTCCATCTCTTCCACCATTCATTTCCTTAGAAAAAGAAAAAAAAACTCACGTATGTGACTCTTTATATGTGTAGCACCTAACCCCAGCCTCCTCCCCCTCTCACTGCCCGAAAGGAGGAGTCTTGGAAATTGTATGTATGATCGATTAAGTCATCTTTTCCTCCAGCTCTCCCAGATTAATTTCCTCATTTCCTCTACTCCGCTTCCTTTTTTTTTCTTTTCCTTTCCCTAATTTCTTCTTTCTTTGTTCTTTATATCACCGAGTACCTGCCCCCTTCCTACACCCTGAAAGAAGGACAATAAAAATAAAACATAGATTAGTGAATGTCTGTGTGTGAAGTGACCGTCCCAGCCACCACCCGAAAAAGAGAAGGGAAAAAGTTGGAAAATATTAAGACAAGTGCAGTTTGTAAAGTGTATGAGGATGGCATGTGCCACCTTTACGTGACAGTCTTTGCCTCCCTTCAAACAGACTTCTGAAAACTGGGGAGTGTTGGAGAGCAAAGAAGACAAGGAGAAACAGAAGGGAAAAGCATGGAGCGTGTAATATATGAGGAGAGAGACGACAGAGAGGGAACAAGAAAAAAAAAAAAAAATATATATATATATATATATATATATATATATATATATATATATATATATATATATATATATATATATATATATATATATATATATATATATATATATATAAAAGGTAAAGGGCAAATAAGAGAGAGCACAAGACGAAGGGAGGATGGAGGGAAGGGGAAGGGCAATTTACGGTGAATAAAGGGAGACGAGGACGGGGTAGGGACGTGACAAGGGGCGGGAGGAAGGGAAGGTGGGGTGGAGGGGCAATTGTGGCGTCAGATTGAGGAGAGGGGGGATGGATGGGGCGATGGGGAGTACATGAACATCAGGCGACTGTGATTTGTGGTGATGGGGAGATGGGAATGGGAGAGGGGGGGCGAGGGAGTTGAAAATAGGGGCATGGGAAGAGGTAGGAAAGTAGGGCAATGATGGGAGGTGATGAAGGGAGAGATAAGAGGGAAGGGAGAGAGAGAAAAGAGATAATGGAGGAGAGTATAAGAGAGAGGGGTAAAGGTAAAGGGGAAGGGGAAGGAAAGAGGGGACAGGGGGAGAGGGAGACGTGTGGTAGGGGGAAGAATTGTGTAGGAGAAGAGGAAGAGAGGGAAGGGGTAAGAGGGGAAGGTGTGGTGGGGGATGGGAAGGGAGGAGGGGGCAGGCGATGTGGAGAGAGGGGATGAGGGGGGATCAGCTCGCTCCAAACAGTGAAATACGGTCACGGCATTACAAGCGTGACGGCAGAAGCGGCGATAGCGGTGACTGAGTGTGTGTGTGTGTGTGTGTGTGTGTGTGTGTGTGTGTGTGTGTAGGTTTATATGTATGAGTATGTGTGTTGACAGCAGAATGTGGGTTTATGTATACATATCTGTGATTGTATGTGTACCTGTGTGTGTGTGTGTGTGTAAGTGTGTGTGTGTGTGTGTGTGTGTGTGTGTGTGTGTGAGAGAGAGAGAGAGAGAGAGAGAGAGAGAGAGAGAGAGAGATTTACATAGAAAATCAGACCACACAGACCCCATGGTCCAGACTTGGTGGTCTGTCCTTAAACCTAAGTGATTTTACATTAATCAGAAGACTCCAAAACGTTGCATTTCTACTCTAGTTGATATTAAGTTGAAGGAAGTGACGGTCGAGCTTATTTTTGAAGGAGTCAGTCGTGTTACACTGAACCACTGATGGTGGGAGCTTATTCCATTCTCGCACTACAACGTTGGTGAAGAAAAATTTGGTGCAGTCTGAATTTACTTGTCTACATCTGAGTTTTACGCCATTGTTCCTCGTGCGCAAAGTGTCATCGATCATAAACAATGTTGATCTGTTTACATTCGTGTAACCATTAAGTATTTTAAAACATTCGATCAGTTTTCCTCGGAGGCGACGTTTCTCAAGAGAGAACATGTTAAGGGTAGAAAGCCTTTCTTCGTAGGATTTGTTGCGCAAGGAAGGGATCATTTTCGTTGCCCGACGCTGAACACCTTCTAATTTAGCAATATCCTTTGCATGGTGGGGAGACCAAAACTGTACCGCATATTCCAAGTGGGGTCTGACTAAACTGTTGTAGAGCGGGAGTATTACATCTTTATTCTTAAATAAAAAGTTTCTTTTAATGAAGCCCAACATTCTGTTCGCTTTATTTGCTGCATCGATGCATTGCTGTGAGAATTTGAGGTTTGACGCGATTTTGACCCCCAAGTCCTTGACGCATTGAACGCTTTTGAGTTTAACGCCGCGCATTTCGTAATCGAGCTTCTTATTCCTCGTTCCAACTTGAAGGACCTGGCACTTGTCTATGTTAAACGGCATCTCCCATCTATCCTACCAAGTTGAAATTTTGTGCAAATCCTCTTGGAGGCTTTGCCTGTTTTCGTCAGTGAGAACCGAGTTACCAATCTTTGTGTCGTCTGCAAATTTACTAATGCGGTTATTGAGTCCAACATCCACGTCGTTGATGTAAATAATGAAGAACACTGGGCCAAGAACCGAGCCCTGAGGAACGCCACTAGTGACCGGCGCCCACTCTGAGTTAAATCCGTCAATCACTACTCTTTGTTGTCTGTTGCTCAACCAACTCGCGATCCATTGGTTTAATTGACCGTCAATACCTATTTGCTTTAATTTGTAAAGTAATTTATGATGCCGGACTTTATCAAACGCTTTCTGGAAATCAAGATAGACTACGTCCAGTGATTTGGTTACGTCATAAACAGTGAAGAGGTCGTTATAAAAGGTTAATAGATTTGATAGGCTGGATCTTTTGTTTCGGAAGCCATGTTGTGAGTCCCCAATTAATGAGTGGCTTTCAAGGTAACGCACAATTTTGTCTCTAATTATGCCCTCAAGTAGCTTACCTACAACCGAAGTTAGACTAATGGGCCTGTAATTACCTGGTACTGTTTTGTCTCCTTTCTTAAAAATCGGTGTCACGTTAGCCTTTTTCCAATCTGAAGGGACGATGCCTTGTCGCAAGGACATATTGAATACGGTTGTGAGGGAGGAGAGTATTTCGCTCTTTGTTTCTTTCAGCAGAGTTGGATATACTTTGTCAGGTCCAGGACTTTTATTTGTTTTAAGTGATTTGAGGGCTTTAAGGACTTCATCGGGTTTTATTTCAAAGTTAGGCAATGCATGCTCGGGATTTACATTAGTACTGGTGTTGGTGGTAGTGGTGGGAGGACTGTTATTATTAAACACCGAGGAAAAGTAATTATTTAATAGGTTTGCAACGTGTTGGCATTCAGTCACTAGTGCACCGTCGCTGTTTGTTAAAGGTCCAATTCCACTTCTGATCGCCTTTCTGTTGTTTATGTAACTGAAGAAGGATTTCGGATTATTTTTACAGTTGGCTGCAATATTTTCTTCATATCTACGCTTTGCCTGACGCACTAATCTGTTTACTCTTCGCCTGGCATCATTGTAAAGTCTAATGTTTTCGGGCGTGCTTTGCTCTTTCTTTAACCTGTCAGACAATTTTCTCTCCTTGACTGAGTGTTTAATTTCGCTATTAAACCAAGGTGGACTTTTATTAGTGTTAATTCGCTTCTCGCACAAGGGGACAAATGTGTCCTGCTGAGTGAGTAAGTGATTTTTAAAGTTTAGCCAGGCGTCCTCTACATTGCCGTCATCTGATAGTTGCATATCTATTAGTTTTCGTCGGATTTCTACGAAGTTGGCTCTTTTGAACTTGGGCACCTTTACATTATTTTCAGTCACCGATGTTTGAGCTCTAATGTCAACGCGCACTAGTTTATGATCGCAGGAACCGAGGTGTTCTCCTACCGTGACATTACTGACTAGGTTATCTTGGGTCGCTATAACAAGGTCAAGTATGTTATTTTGTCGAGTTGGTTCAGAAACAATTTGGCTTAGATAATTTTCCTCTAGAAATTCGATCATTCTATGGGACTCACCTTCTGTACCCGACAGTGTCGCCCAGTCGATATGGGGGAGGTTAAAGTCTCCTAGTATCAGTGAGTCGCTGTTATTAAGTGACTGCCTTAAGACGCTGTACATTTCAAGATCGGCATCGAGTGATTGCCCCGGAGGCCTATAAGTGACAGATATATTTAAATTGACTTTTGCAGTGTTTACTCGCACGCACAAATGTTCAACGTTACTGTTTCTTCGTGTTTTGTCAGTGGGTTGCAAAGAGCTTTTGACAAAAAGGGCGACACCACCCCCTCTACGGTTTACACGATCATTGTTGAAGAATCTGTAGCCATCTATGTTGTATTCGGAACTTAAATCAATATTTGTGGTGTCGATAAATGTTTCGGTTATAGCAATTACGTCAAAATTTTCTGTCAGAGCAAGACATCGCAGTTCATCAAACTTGTTTCTTAGGCTACGCGCATTGAAACTAAGGACTCTTAGGTTATCTTGAGGCTTGGTAATAGAGTTGCTGGTACTGGAGGGTTCAGTGTTACGAGTCTGTTGCGGTGTATGGTGTCTATTTACACGGGCGGGATGGAAGGACGTGGCTGAGAGTCGGTTTTTGTTGTTCGGGCGTTACGTACGGCGTCGTTGAGGAGCCTTCCGAATCTGGCTGCCCCGATGGGGGACAGGTGTATGCCGTCCCTTTGGAAAAGTTTACTCTGGCCGTATAAATGGTTCCAGAACTCGACGTCAAGCTCTCCGCAGAGAGTCTGTAGGCGGTTGTTGAGGCTGAAGGCCTTACTGTAGAAGTCGCCCTCATCCCATGTCCGTGGTAGAATTCCTGAAATCAAAATATTAGGGGATTTAAACTTATACTGCTGGATGAGGCTACGGTACTTGTCCAGCAGTTCCTCAGACCGGGTCGTGGTGACGTCGTTTGTACCTGTGTGGAGAACAAAGAGTGAGTCATTAGAGGCCACAGCGGAGACCTCGTCCAGGGCAGCTGTGATGTCGTCAACACCAGCTCCAGGATAACAGTAGTTACGCCTACGACGGGGGACTCTGCCACAGAATTCGACCACCTGATGGCGAATCATAGAGTCACCGACCAAGAAGGTGCTCTGTTCCTCGTCTTCCTCCTCCAGTATGGCAAATCTGTTGTAGCAATGAGTAGGATAAATGGCTCAAGGGACGGGTCTGGCTCCTCCTCTTACGGGGGTGAAGCATTCAACGTCAGCTCTACCGGTCCCCTGTGACGTGTCTTCTTCGGAAGGTGGCCGGGAATCGAGTGCAGGTGCGGAGGGTGATGAGGCGTCACATGCAGCAGGGGCGACGATGTTGGCCTGGATAAACTCCTGCAAGGTATCGACAGTACTTGTTAGTTCGGTGATCATCTTCTCGCCAGCCGTCAGCCTTTCGTCCTGTTGAAGGAGTCTCGTTTCCATCTGCTGTGTCAACAGGCAGATCTTGCAGACGGTCGATCGTCCTGAGAAGAAATGGCCAGAGAAGTTTCCTGTGCAAGTCGAGCATTTCTTTAGCGCCATCTTGGTAAGGAGGAGAGTTCAAGTGAGTAGTGTTTATCTATATATTTGCTTTGCTTTTCTTTTCGTAGGGCAGAGGGACGCGCGCGTGAATAAGCGAGAATAAGTGTGTGAGAGAGAGAGAGAGAGAGATGGGATGGCGTAGGAGGGAGATGGGGATGGAGGGAGGAAGAGGGCGATGGCGTAGGAGGGAGATGGGGATGGAGGGAGGAAGAGGGCGAAGGAAAGGGAGGGAGAGAGAGAGGGTGGGAACGAGATAGGGAGTGAGGAAGGAGAGACAGAGAGGGGCAAGTGGGGGGTAGTTATGAGAGAGAGAGAGGGGGGGGGGCAATGGAGAGGGGAGGCGAGAGAGGGGGGGTGAGAGAAGAGGAGGAGCGAAACGCGAGGGACGAGAGGGAGAGAGACGCAGGTGAGGAGAGAGAGAGAGAGAGAGAGAGAGAGAGAGAGAGAGAGAGAGAGAGAGAGAGAGAGAGAGAGAGAGAGAGAGAGAGAGAGAGAGAGAGAGAGAGAGAGAGAGAGAGAGAGAGAGAGAGAGAGAGGGGGGGCTGAGGCTGAGGAAAGAGAGCAAAGAGGAAGTGTGAGGTGTTTACGAAGTAGGCCAAGATTTGTTTCTCGAGGTATTTGTTTCCTTCTGACGCGGGAAGGAAGGAAGGAAGGGCGAGAGGAAGAAAGGAAGGAAGGGAGGGAGGAGGAGAAGAGAGGAAAGCCAGATTCAGTTTTCTGAATCACTTGCTCTTTGTTTTTGTATCCGTGTGTGTGTGTGTGTGTGTGTGTGTGTGTGTGTGTGTGTGTGTGTGTGTCACTTTGGTATTCATCCAGCGCTCATCTCTTTCCTTTAAGGTGTTTTCAATTCGTTTTATTTCTTCTGCTCCGTTTTAAAACATTTTCGTCTCTGTTCGCTGCTTCGCTAGTTAGTCAAGCAATTAGTCGGTCAGTAGTCCAGTTTGTTTGTCTGTCTATACGAAGCTTATTTATGTTTCTCTCGATTTTTTCTGCTTATCTGTCAGCGTGTTTATCTGTCTGTCTGTCTATCTATCAATCAATCTGCATTTGGCTTTCTGTCTGTTAGCCTGTCTGTCTGTCTCTATATCTGCATTTGCCTCTCTCTCTCTCTCTCTCTCTCTCTCTCTCTCTCTCTCTCTCTCTCTCTCTCTCTCTCTCTCTCTCTCTCTCTCTCTCTCTCTCTCTCTTGAAGATATAACAGACACTTTAAATACTGAGCTTATCAATGTATCAAATTGGATCATGAGTAATAAATTAACATTAAATATTAACAAAACTAAGTTCATGATTTCTAGTCCACTCACGACTCAGCCAGTTCATACATCAATAAAAATAAATAATTTTGCATTAAATGTAGTTACTGATTTTAAATTTTTAGGTATAACTATCGATAATAAATTAAAATGGAAACAACACATTGACATGGTAAAATCAAAGGTAGCCCTGCTAACGGGCGTAATATACAGATTAAGAGATTGCTTGAACCAAAACTCTTTACGGCAAATTTATTTCTCTCTAATATATCCGCACCTTCTATACTGTTGTGCCATATGGGGAGGCGCCTATAACACCTTCATCGACAGCCTGATTATTTCACAAAAAAAACTCTTACGTGTTATGTTCTTTAAAGATCGGTATGCTCATACAAACTGTATTTTTAGAGATTTTAGGTTGTTAAAGCTTCCCGATATTATATACCTTCAAACTAACTTATTTGTACACAAAGCTCTTCACTCTTTCCCTGTATACCCTGGCTTTACTGTGATGCCCCGCTCTGTGCCCCGTAGAACTCATCAATTGCGTCCACCGTTATGCAGGACCACACACGCCCAGCAGAGTGTTCTGTCACGGGGATCAAAAAGCTGGAATAACTTGCCTCAGTCCCTTCTAAATAATGATAGTCTAGTCTCATTTAAAAGAAATTTATTTTCATTGTTACATGGTAATTATACTTAATATTTTTCAGTGAAATATATACCTTAACTACCTCACATTAAGGCATGTTAAAGAGTGCTTGCTATGCTTTCCCCCTAGCCTTCTCCTTCCCCCTTTCCCTCCCTTCTCTACTGCTGCTACCACTGCTGCTACCACTGCTACTACCACTGCTACTACCACTGCTACTACCACTGCTAATACTATTAGAATATGTAATAGTAATGTTCAGGATCAGTATCACTATTATAATTTTATTATCACTATTATTATTATTATTATTATTATTATTCTTATTATTATTATTATTTTTATTATTATTATTATTATTATTTTTATTTTTATTTTTGTTATTATTATCATGTCTATCATTATTATCATGTCTATCATTATTATCATGTCTATCATTATTATCATGTCTATCATTATTATCATGTCTCATTATCATGTCTGTCATTATTATTATTTTTTTATTGTTATTATCAATATTAGTAATATTGTTATGAAACTATTATTACTGTTAGTAGTATTTTTGTTGCTATTGTTATTGTTATTATTACTATTAGTATTATCACTTTGTTCTATTAATCAGGAACAAAAGCCTATTTTCATTAATTTTGTATTGGGGTGCACATGTATAGAGTATGCATTCTGAGTTAGCCATACTTAATTTTTTTGCAATCTTTAACATATATTTGAGAGACCTTGTCGCACCTGTTATGCTCACTTATATATAAATATATATAACATGTAAAGCTCCGCTGCTCAATGGACTAGTGGCTAGTATTTAAAAGACAATGTGTAAAATAATCTATGTAACTACCTTGAGGCCAATAAATCAATCAATCAATCAATCTCTCTCTCTCTCTCTCTCTCTCTCTCTCTCTCTCTCTCTCTCTCTCTCTCTCTCTCTGCCAGCGGGGTCGGGTACGGCCGGAAACGTTTCAGTCTTCGCTAAACAACACCCGTGACTCGCGAGGCTCAGGGCGGAGAAAAGAAAGAGAAAAAAGAAAAAGAAACAGCACGGAAAGAAAAAAAATACAGCACTTAGGAGATATAAAAGCCAAAGCAATGAGAGATAGAGCACAAAAAGGAGAGACTCTTGCACACCTTAGCTCTAAAAATAGAGAAAATGATGAGTAGCAAATAGAGAAATAAATGTGGGGGGGGGCCCCCCCCCAAAAAAATAATAATAATAATATTAGTTACAAAGAAAGAGAAAAAAAGCAATGTCACAGCAGTAGCATGGCAACATGTGAAAAAAAGGTAAAACAAAAAGAACGAAAAAAATAAAGAAAACCTGTGCGCACCTTCGCCCCTCAAATAATTAAAATGAAAAAATAGTTAATTGCTCGGGACGGAAAACAATGACAACGTTAAAATGAAGAAGAAAAAAACTATATAATTCAAATTGCATTCACCGGACACCTGATGGAAGAGAACAACCATGAAAAAATAGAGAAGCTAAAGAGAAAACAATAAACACCTCAACCTGCATCAGCCGAACACTGAACATTGTAGAAACAAAACTTATCAGAGAAATAGAAAAGAAAACAGTGATACAAAAAGTGATAAAACAGAATCCAACGACTTTATTTCAGAAAAAAAACTATTATTGAAAAGAAAACGATAAAACTAATGAAAACAGTTTAGTGGAAGACAAAAAAAAAAAAAACAGAATCGAAAAGAAATGTTATAGAAAAAACAAGCGTGAGTTATTAGCTAAGAACTTTTTGTGAACGAATAAGAAGAAAAAACAAAAGTAAAAAATATAAAACAAATTGAAATAGTTTAGTTTGACACCAATGAGAAATCAGAGAGCAGCCTTCATCACAGACACACACAAAAAAAACGAATTCATAAAAAAACACTGAAAAACTAATCCAACAAATGGTTTAGTAGACGCCATAGATATGTTATCGAGTAGAAAACGGGAGGCGCGGACTGGAAAGAGAGAGTGGGAGGAAAGGCACGGAGGGAGAAGGGAGACAGAGAGGGAAGGAAGAAGAGAGGGAGAGTGTATGAGGGACTTGTGGACAGGCAGGAGGAGAGGAAGATGTATAGGTAGATGAAAGGAACGGAGGAGAAAGAAACAGGGAGAGGTGGAGGGAGAGAGCGAGAGATATTCGTGGAAAGGCAGAGAAGGGGAGGAAGAAAAAAAGGGAAAAGAGGAAGGATGGAGGTGGAAGAGAGGTAGAGATATTCATAAGAAAGTAGTGACGAAAGAGAGAATTAGAAAGATAGGTAAACACAGAGGGACATTATTGAAAATAGGCAGGGAGATGAAACACAGAAGGCAGAGAAGTAGAGTTAGGGCTGATTACTTAGTTAATTGACCACAAATTTCAGTCGACATGCAAAATAATCTTAAAAGGTATAACATAACATAACGTAGTATTGAACATAAAACATTAATGATCCACTCCGCCCGGAACAGCACACATGATGCACCGAGCCTCGGCAAGTGTATCATTATGCAGATTAAACCAAACGGACGCGAGCATGTAATAGGAAAGAACTTGAGACGGAGAACTCCAACGCAGTGCCCTCTTAGTGTGCGGAGCCCGGAAAGTGATGGGCAAAGAGAACGTGGAATGGAGACGTGGATACGGAAACACAAAGCTGCAAGGAACAAAGCATTGTAACAATAATAATAACAATAATAATAATAATAATAATAATAATAATAATAATAATAATAATAATAATAATAATGATAATAATAATGATAATGATAATAATAATAATAATAATAATAATAATAATAATAATAATAATAATAATAATAATAATAATAATAATAATAATAATAATAATAATAATAATAATAATAATAATAATAATAACGATAATGATAATGATAATGATAATAATAATAATAATAATAATAATAATAATAATAATAATAATAATAATAATAATAATAATAATAATAATAATAATAATAATAATAATAATAATAATAATAATAATAATAATAATAATAATAATAATAATAATGATAATGATAATGATAATGATAATAATAATAATAATAATAATAATAATAATAATAATAATAATAATAATAATAATAGTAATAGTAATAATAATAATAATAATAATAATAATAATAATAATAATGATAATGATAATGATGATAATAATAATAATAATAATAATAATAATAATAATAATAATAATAATAATAATAATAATAATAATAATAATAATAATAATAATAATAATAATAATAATAATAATGACTGGAGGGATGCTTCATTAAGGTCTCAATACGAGGAGGGCTTGAAGAAAAGGAAGTGAAAGAGAGGAAAGGAGAAAGGAGGAGAGTACTGGGTGGAGGAATATAAAGGATTAAACAGAGCGGAGAGAACATGAGTGTAGAGAAATACACCAGAATAGGAAGAAGGAAATATAGAGGAAAGAACAAGAAATGGGGAGAAACAGAAAAAAAGAGGAGGAAAATTTTGAAAGTTTCGTTTAGTCGGCGCAACATCTGTGGTCATATGCCGGAGAGAGACAGGAGGGGAAGGAACTATAGCAGAAGGGAATAGATCCCAGGAGACGGGACACATCACTCGACTAATACCTGGTACCCATTCACTGCTGGGTGGACAGGGGCGTAGGGTATCGGAAAAGCCGCCCAAATTTTTCAACTCCGCCCGGGAATCGAACCCGGGCTCTCTCGGTTGTGAGCCGAGTGTGTTAACCACTGCACCACGAAGTCCCCCCCAAAAAGGAGGAAATAGAGTAAAAAGAAGAGTAGGGAAAAACAGGAGAATGGGAAGGAGTGAATAAAGAGAAAAGAAAGAGAATAGCGGGGAGAGAGAGTTATGTGGCGGATGGGGAAAAAAGGGAATTATGAAAGAAGGGGACGCTGCTGAGGGGACAAAGGGTGAGAGGGATAAAGAGGGGAAAGAAAGGTGAAAAGGTAAGTGCACGGAGGAAGAAAAGAAGGAAAGGACAACGGAAAATTGGGTAAGAATTGTGTTTGGATACGACTGAGGCTTGAGGAGGAAGGGAGGGAAGAAAGGAAAACATGGATGTAGATGAATGAGAAAAAGAAGGTGAATAGGAAAAGAGAAAAAGCATATGAAAAAGGGCAGAACAGGAAAGAAGAAAAGAAAGAAGGAGAAAAGTGGAAAATTATATTTTGTCTTTTTTATCAATCAGTTCTCCTCTTCCACTTTATTTTCTTTTGAGTTTAATTTCGCTGATTTCCTGCCGAGGAAACATCTGGCGGCGAAAGGCGATTAATATTCTTGTGCAAATACAAAGAAAGGAAAATTACGGAATACTTCACGTTTTGTTACAAGTTATGATTTTTGTCCATATTTTTGAGGGAAAACCGGAAGTTATTATAGAAACGATTACTACCTCATTATTACGATGGAAACTGTGTGTGTTTGATGGACACACACACACACTCTTATAAACTTATATATTTATGGGTTATGACCGATTACACGCACACACACACACACACACACACACACACACACCATTAGCCGATCACAGTCACGTCATCAAACTCTGATATGAAGAGAAATATCTATCTCTACTAAAACGTCCAACTTGTAACCATCCAATACATCGTTTTGATCCACACATCCACCTGTGCACACCTGCCTGTCCACTTAGTCATACACACCTGTCTATCCGATCAACCCTGCACACCTGCCTATCAGAGAACCAATCAACCATTACCAACCAATCCACCATCACAACCAGTCCACCATCACGGGCCATTGCCAGACGTATGCTATGACTGAATGGGACGCGGTTTGTTGCGGCGGTAATAAACATGAGGCTCAGGTGAGTCGCGTTACCTGGCCGCTAGCTCAGTAATTAGTGGCTGCAGGTGAGCGCCGGACAGGTGGAGGATAGGCGGCGGGTCAGGTCAGGTGTCGCTGAGTGCTGGCCTGTCTGTGTGCCTGGCTGTCTGTCCTCCCGTCATATCGATCTGTTTGTCTTTTAGTTTATGTTTGTCTATCTGCGTCTGTGCTCGTTCTTCTATTGTCTGTCTGCTTTATTTTTCGTCAGTCTGTGTCTGTTTCTCTAATGTCGTGCTGTTCTTTATATATTTTCTCCCTCTTCCCAGTTTTTTTTTTCTTCATTTAATCGAGTTTTCATTCTTTTCTCTCTTTTTCTTTCGTTTCTTTTTTCTTTATTTCCTTTTCTTTCAGTTTCCGTTCCCTTCTTAATCCTCTGTCTCAAATTACATTGCCCGATCATAATTGCGTTAGTGTGTGTGTGTGTGTGTGTGTGTGTGTGTGTGTGTGTGTGTGTGTGTGAGCGCATTTCATATTCATATTTTCCTTTGCCTCTTTCTATTTATCTCTGTTTCTCTCTCTCTGAAGCCTCTCCACTTTACTCCCCTCTCCCTAACACACTCCCCCTACCCAGCTTCTCACTGATCCCAGAAACCTCCCCACAAAGTCTTACCCCCTCACAGATGTCACCCAACATTTTTGTCTACCCCAGTCCCTATTTTCCCCACCCACCCCATATTCTCCCTCCTCCTCCGCCACCCTCACACCGCTGCCTCCCACACCAAACTAACTGCCTCCCCCCCTCTCCCTCCGCAGGTGCCGGCCACAGAACCCTGGAGGATTTACATAGATTTACATAGAAAATCAGACCACACAGACCCCATGGTCCAGACTTGGTGGTCTGTCCTTAAACCTAAGTGATTTTACATTAATCAGAAGACTCCAAAACGTTGCATTTCTACTCTAGTTGATATTAAGTTGAAGGAAGTGACGGTCGAGCTTATTTTTGAAGGAGTCAATCGTGTTACACTGGACCACTGATGATGGGAGCTTATTCCATTCTCGCACTACAACGTTGGTGAAGAAAAATTTGGAGCAGTCTGAATTTACTTGTCTACATCTGAGTTTTACGCCATTGTTCCTCGTGCGCAGACTGTCATCGATCATAAACAATGTTGATCTGTCTACATTCGTGAAACCATTAAGTATTTTAAAACATTCGATCAGTTTTCCTCGGAGGCGACGTTTCTCAAGAGAGAACATGTTAAGGGTAGAAAGCCTTTCTTCGTAGGATTTGTTGCGCAAGGAAGGGATAATTTTCGTTGCCCGACGCTGAACACCTTCTAATTTAGCAATATCCTTTGCATGGTGGGGAGACCAAAACTGTACCGCATATTCCAAGTGGGGTCTGACTAAACTGTTGTAGAGCGGGAGTATTACATCTTTATTCTTAAATAAAAAGTTTCTTTTAATGAAGCCCAACATTCTGTTCGCTTTATTTGCTGCATCGATGCATTGCTGTGAGAATTTGAGGTTTGACGCGATTTTGACCCCCAAGTCCTTGACGCATTGAACGCTTTTGAGTTTAATGCCGCGCATTTCGTATTCGAACTTCTTATTCCTCGTTCCAACTTGAAGGACCTGGCACTTGTCTACGTTAAAGGGCATCTCACATCTATCCGACCAAGCTGAAATTTTGTGCAAATCCTCTTGGAGGCTTTGCCTGTCTTCGTCAGTGAGAACCGAGTTACCAATCTTTGTGTCGTCTGCAAATTTACTAATGCGGTTATTGAGTCCAACATCCACGTCGTTGATGTAAATAATGAAGAGCACTGGGCCAAGAACCGAGCCCTGAGGGACGCCACTAGTGACCGGCGCCCACTCTGAGTTAAATCCGTCAATCACTACTCTTTGTTGTCTGTTGCTCAACCAATTCGCGATCCATTGGTTTACCTGACCGTCAATACCTATTTGCTTTAATTTGTAAAGTAATTTATGATGCGGGACTTTATCAAACGCTTTCTGGAAATCAAGATAGACTACGTCCAGTGATTTGGTTACGTCATAAACAGCGAAGAGGTCGTTATAAAAGGTTAATAGATTTGATAGGCAGGATCTTTTGTTTCGGAAGCCATGTTGTGAGTCCCCAATTAATGAGTGGCTTTCAAGGTAACTCACAATTTTGTCTCTAATTATGCCCTCAAGTAGCTTACCTACAACCGAAGTTAGACTAATGGGCCTGTAATTACCTGGTACTTTTTGTCTCCTTTCTTAAAAATCGGTGTCACGTTAGCCTTTTTACAATCTGAAGGTACAAACCCTTGTCGCAAGGACAGATTTAATACGGTTGTGAGGAGGAGAGTATTTCGCTCTTTGTTTCTTTCAGCAGAGTTGGATATACTTTATCAGGTCCAGGACTTTTATTTGTTTTAAGTGATTTGAGGGCTTTAAGGACTTCATCGGGTTTTATTTCAAAGTTAGACAATGCATGCTCGGGATTTACATTAGTACTGGTGTTGGTGGTGGTGGTGGGAGGACTGTTATTATTAAACACCGAGGAAAAGTAATTATTTAATAGGTTTGCAACGTGTTGGCTGTCAGTCACTAGTGCACCGTCGCTGTTTGTTAAAGGTCCAATTCCAATTCTGATCGCCTTTCTGTTGTTTATGTAACTGAAGAAGGATTTCGGATTATTTTTACAGTTGGCTGCAATATTTTCTTCATATCTACGCTTTGCCTGATGCACTAATCTTTTTACTCGTCGCCTTGCATCATTGTAAAGTCTAATGTTTTCGGGCGTGCTTTGGTCTTTCTTTAACCTGTAAGACAATTTTCTCTCCTTGACTGAGTGTTTAATTTCGCTATTAAACCACGGTGGACTTTTATTAGTGTTAATTCGCTTCTCGCACAAGGGTACAAATGTGTCCTGCTGAGTGAGTAAGTGATTTTTAAAGTTTAGCCAGGCGTCCTCTGCATTGCCGTCATCTGATAGTTGTATATCTGTTAGTTTTCGTCGGATTTCTACGAAGTTGGCTCTTTTGAAATTGGGCACCTTAACTTTATTTTCAGTCACCGATGTTTGAGCTCTAATGTCAACGCGCACTAGTTTATGATCGCAGGAACCAAGGTGTTCTCCTACCGTGACATTACTGACTAGGTTATCTTGGGTCGCTATAACAAGGTCAAGTATGTTATTTTGTCGAGTTGGTTCAGAAACCATTTGGCTTAGATAATTTTCCTCTAGAAATTCGATCATTCTATGGGACTCACCTTCTGTACCCGACAGTGTCGCCCAGTCGATATGGGGAAGGTTAAAGTCTCCTAGTATCAGTGAGTCGCTGTTATTAAGTGACTGCCTTAAGACGCTGTACATTTCAAGATCGCCATCAAGTGATTGCCCCGGAGGCCTGTAAGTGACAGATATATTTAAATTGACTTTTGCAATGTTTACTCGCACGCACAAATGTTCAACGTTACTGTTTCTTGGTGTTTTGTCAGTAGGTTGCAAGTAGCTTTTGACAATAATGGCGACAACACCCCGTCTACGGTTTACACGATGATTGTTGAATAATCTGTAGCCATCTTTGTTGTATTCGGAACTTAAATCAATATTAGTGGTGTCAATAAATGTTTCGGTTATAGCAATTACGTCAAAGTTTTCTGTCAAAGCAAGACATCGCAGTTCATCAAACTTGTTTCTTAGGCTACGCGCATTGAAACTAAGGACTCTTAGGTTATCTTGAAGCTTGGTAATAGAGGTACTGGAGGGTTCAATGTTACGAGTCTGTTGCGGTGTATGATGTCTATTTACACGGGCGGGATGGAAGGACGTGGCTGAGAGTCGTTTTTTGTTGTTCGGGCGTTTCGAACGGCGGTGTTGGGGAGCCTTCCACAACTGGCTGCCCTGATGGGGACAGGTGTATGCCGTCCCTTTGGAAAAGTCTACTCTGGCCGTAGAAATCGTTCCAGGCGTTAAAGAATTCGACGTCAAGCTCTCCGCAGAGAGTCTGCAGGCGGTTGTTGAGGCTGAAGGCCTTACTGTAGAAGTCGCCCTCATCCCATGTCCGTGGTAGAATTCCTGAAATCATAATATTAGGGGATTTAGACTTATACTGCTGGATGAGCCTACGGTACTTGTCCAGCAGTTCCTCAGACCGGGTCGTGGTGACGTCGTTTGTACCTGTGTGGAGAACAAAGAGTGAGTCATTAGAGGCCACAGCGGAGACCTCGTCCAGGGCAGCTGTGATGTCGTCAACACCAGCTCCAGGATAACAGTAGTTACGCCTACGACGGGGGACTCTGCCACAGAATTCAACCACCTGATGGCGAATCATAGAGTCACCGACCAAGAAGGTGCCCTGTTCCTCGTCCTCCTCCTCCTCCAGATCAGCTGTGTCCCACCTGCCCTTACTTCCTGCCCACGTCCGTCGAGGTCACCACACCTGTGGGCATCCCGGCCAGCCTCACCTGCGGTGTCAGGCAGCTCGGGGACAAGAAGGTGGGAGGAGGAGGGAAAGGAGAGGAGAGCTAATATGTTTGTTCGCGTCTTGGTTTTCATGTGTAATGGTTCGAAGGAGACAAGGTGAGAAGAGATGAGAGGAAAGAAAGTTCGGATATGAAAGGAGAGAAGAGAGGAATGAAAAGAAGGTGAGAGGAAAGAAGAGGATCTCAAAGTTTACCAATTCCTTCCTGTTTACTCTTTCCCTTAGTTAAGGCTGGAAGGAGGTGAGGGGAAGAAGGTGACGAGGAGTTGAGGAGATGAAGCGGAGACAGGAAGGCGAGAAGAGAGGAGAGAAAAGGAGCTCATATTTAACCCTTTCCTTCCTTGTTCCTGCTTTTCCTGCGTAAGAGATGGAAGGAGGAGATGAGGAGATGAAGAGGAAGTGAGAAGACACAAGAACCTCTAAGAACATAATTTTTTTCTGTTTCCTGGTGTGCTTGCTAGAAAGGAGATGTGGAGGGGGTGAGTGATAAGATGATGAGAATAGAGGAGAGCAACGAAGCGTGAGTTCACCTCAAAATTCCTGTTCTTGTGTGTGGGAGAGGAAGTAGGAGGAGAGGAAGAGATGAGGAGACAGGAGAGTGAGGAGAGAAAGGGAGCTCTGAGTTCACCTTTTCCTTCCTGTTCATGGGTGAAAGGGAGGCGAGGAGATGAAGAGGAGGAGGTGAGGAGACGAGTGTGTGAAGTGAGGAGAGAAAGGAAGCTCTGAGTTCACCTTTTCCTTCCTGTTCATGGGTGAAAGGGAGGTGAGGAGACGAAGAGAAGGAGGTGAGGAGACGAAGAGGAGGAGGTGAGGAGGGAAAAGAAACTCTAATTTTACCTATTCTCTGTTCGTGCTTTTCCTGGGTAAGGATGGGGAGGAAGAAAAGTTAGAAAGTTTCGTTTATTCGGCGCAACATCGGTGGTCATATGCCGGGGAGAGACAGGAGGGGAAGGAATTATAGGGGAAGGAATTATAGGAGAAAGGAACAGATCCCAGGAGACGGGACACAACCCCCGATTAATACCTGGTACCCATTCACTGCTTGGTGGACAGGGGCGTAGGGTATATGGGGAGAAAGATGATGATGAGGAAGAGAAAGGAGGGGAGATAAGAAGATAGAAAGAGAGGGATACAGGTAACATTCTTGTGCTTCTTGAGTAGGGGTAGAATAACGGGGGCGAGAGGAGGAGGGACAGACGGGGAAAGAAGGGAAATAAAGACAAGTAGAAGTAAAGGGATGGAAGGGTTAATAAAAGAAAAAAAGTAGTGATATAGTGGACTGGTGATGGCTGCCGATAATGATGATGATGATAATGATGATGATGATGATAATGATGATGATGATGATGATGATTATGATGATGATGATGATGATATTGTAATGAGGAGGAGGATGTGTGGGAGGGAAGATCAGAAGAAATGCACGGAAGGGTGTCTCGATGGATTGCTGGAAAATGACAATGGAAGGTGAAAGAGGAAGGGGTTGAATACCTCTCCTTTATCATCCCTATGCCTCCATGCCAGGGCCAAGGGCAAGGGCAAGAGTCAAGCCAAAGAGAACTCGCACCACGGCGCCGCCAAGAAAAAGAAACAGTGAGCGCGGTAACGCTCGCTGAGGCAGAACACACATCGGAGCAAGGCTGGCGGAATGTGATTCCATACAGACAATGCGGAGAAAGGTCAAAGTAGTGAGATTCATGAGTGTGAGCGGCGCCACGCCTGTGCTCGGCGACACGGAAGTCCTGCACAGTAACTGACGAGTCAGTGTGAGGACTTTTTTTTTTTTTTTTTTATCAAAATGTCAGAGCAGTTTTTGTTTTGGATTTGCATAGGCCTTCCGGCCTGTTGGGCTACCTATGTTATATTCCTTACTAGTATTTGGGTTTGCTTACGTTTGTTTGTTTTATTTGCATTATAAAAAAAGGGAATTCATAACGCTGTGTGCTTCATTTGTTGTAAAGAGAAGGCTCGAAAGAATTCAAGTTTGACTTTGTAAGCTAACAAATATATGTTTGGAAAATTAATGTTATGTTTTGTTACCCAGTTTTCTCCCCTAATAAAATAAGTAAATGTGATGAAAATCTTCCCTGGAATATGACAATTAACAGACCAGTAGTAATTACAAACAATGCTGAGCACGCCTGAAAACATAACAAAGAATCCACCATGAAGGAAAAGCGACAATTTACCTGAAAAAATGTTAAGGAGACACCAAATAATAAAAAAAAGACTAAGAACACACAAAAAAGACAGAAAATATCACAATCCAACTCACACAAGAAACAAACAAAACCAATCATAGTCAACAAAACGAAGGAAAAAAACTATAAACATACAACCAAAAAAAAAAACAGGGCAGGAAAGATTCCCTGATAACTCAACCTGGATTTAGCGAGGCTGTCACAAAGTCCGTCATGTTGTGTGTAATGGGAAAGGGAGGGGGAGACGATGTTCGGGAGAGGTAAAAGGAGGTTGTGGGGGGCGTCACTGGACGGAGGAGGGAGGAGGAGGAGGAAGATGTAGGGACAGCGCGGGTAGAGGACGGAGGGGAGTATGATGGAGGAAGGAAAGCGAGGCGAGGAAGGGAGGTGGAGAAGGGTGATGAGGGGGAGAGAAGAGGGGAGAAGGAGGAGTGTGGAAGAGAGCGTGTTGGAAGGGAACGTAAACTGGAGAGATGGGAGGGAAGAGCAGGTGAAGGAAAGGTAGGAGGGATGTGGAGGGTGGCAGTGAGGGGAGAAGGGGAGGAAAAACGAGCATGATAGGACCAATTTTGGGGAGAAGTAAAAAAGGTGGAGATATTGGGGAGACAAATTTTACGAGTAAGGGGAAGAAGGGAAAAGTAGGGGGGAAGAGAAAGGAGAAGGAAAAGTTATGTGGGGAGGAGGGAGAGAGGTGGGAAAGAGGATATTCGTGGGGGTGTTATTGGGGAGAAAGGGGAAGAGAAGGAGGGAGGGTGAGGAAGGAAGGTGATGGGGGGGGAGGAAGAGAGGAAAGAGGAAGTTAGTGGGGAGTGTTGTTTTACTGCACGGGAGGAGGAGGAGGAGGAGGAGGAGGAGGAGGAGGAGGAGGAGGAAACATGGAAACATGGACTAGCAGGCGGCAGAAAGCCTGTTGGCACTTTGCTAGGCTGCCTGCGTTCAGTGATTTAATCAATCCGTTTGCCATGGGAGTGGCTTGCAGGGAAGGATTAAAGCACTTGTGCACCTACTCGGAGGGAGGGTCGGCCACAAATTCAATAAAGCAACACAAATTCCTTTCCCCGCCTGCAGGATCGAGGGGCAAAGGTCACCTCGGGCTGGTCAACTTTGTTTTTTTCTTTTTATAGTTACACTTGTTTTCTTCCTTTCTCCTACTTTTTACTTTTTTCTTTCCTTTTTTACAGTGAGTCTTCTCTTTCCATTCTTTTTCTTCTTTGTTAGCTTTTTCTTTTTTACAGTGGCAGTCTTTTCCTTTCTTTTCCCTTTTTTTATTTATCTATTTTCATTTTACAGTAGCAAAGTTTTTTCCATCTTTTACTTTTTTTCTTTTCGCTCGATATTTTTTACGTACATTTTTACTATTAACTCTTACTTTTCCTTTTCTCGTTTAGGGACAGTATTTTCCTTCCTTTATTTTGCCCTTTTTTATACTGCCAGTAACGATTCTAGGGACTTTGTCATCATACTATTCTTCTTCCAAGCTGTGTATGTATCTCAGTATTTTCACTGGTCCTCATATACGCACCTTTTTCTTCTTCTTTTCCCCTTCTCACGTCAGTTCCCCTACCTGTGTGACTTTATATAAAGTCTGTTCTCTTTTCTATACCTATTACTTCCACTTCCACCCATGCCTCTCGGTTCCCTTAGTGGTGAGTGGGTGTTGGAAAAGGTGTCTTGCTCCTTCGGCCTATTGTTTACATGATCCCATAAAAACTGACTAAATGAATGGGAGTCAACATGGAAGGCGATAAGTGTGCTTGGGATACGCTCTTTAATTTTTCTTGTTTCACCGACGCTACATTTAAAGACTAATATACCTACATGTGGATGCTATACTGAACTATTTACTCAATGTCTCATACGAGCTTGATTTCCTCACATTCCACCTCAACATATTTACGGTATTCATGTACTGTTTGTGTGCCGCATCTTCCCTCTTCACCAATACTTATTATCAAAATTACTCGTCTGTTTACTGCCTACCTTTGTCCTTTGTCTTTCTTTTCTTTCTTTGTGTCTTTCTTGTCTATCTTTTTCGTGTTCGTGCCTGTGTATCTTTATGTCTAATAGCTCATCTATTTCTTGTATATCCTTTTTATTTTTCTTCTTTTTCTTTCTGTCTTTTTCTTGTCTGTCGTCCTCGTGTTCGTGCCTGTCTACCTGTCTGTCTAAATGCTCATCTACTTACTGTCTGCCTTCTTTCTTTGTCTTTATTTTTTTCTTTATCTCTTTCTTGTCTGTCGTCCTCGTGTTCGTGCCTGTCTACCTGTCTGTCTTAATGTTCATCTACTTACTGTCTGCCTTCTTTCTTTGTCTTTATTTTTTTCTTTATCTCTTTCTTGTCTGTCGTCCTCGTGTTCGTGCCTGTCTACCTGTCTGTCTTAATGTTCATCTACTTACTGTCTGCCTTCTTTCTTTGTCTTTATTTTTTTCTTTATCTCTTTCTTGTCTGTCGTCCTCGTGTTCGTGCCTGTCTACCTGTGTCTACTCATCTGTTTCTTGCATGACTTCCTGCCTACGCGTCATCGTGCCCACACACCTGCCTGTCTCATCAAACCCACACCTGCACCTCCAGAGACGGATGGAGTGGCGTTAATAGTGCAATAGTGTGTGTGTGTGTGTGTGTGTGTGTGTGTGTGTGTGTGTCTACGTTATATATAACAATCAGCGTTGTATTAACTGCAGCGACACATTCCTTTCTCTCTCTCTCTCTCTCTCTCTCTCTCTCTCTCTCTCTCTCTCTCTCTCTCTCTCTCTCTCTCTCTCTCTCTCTCTCTCTCTCAAGCACACAACATACATTTTTCATTGTGCTAATCAACTGGTGGGTCATGGTAGCAACACACACACACACACACACACACACACACACACACACACACACACACACACAAACACACATGTTAAATGGCTGAGTCTGATAATAATTTGGGTCTTGTAGATTATTCCGCAGTAACATTGGGGGCGGGGGGGGGGGTGGGGGGGGGGAGTGTGAGAGAGAGGGAGTGAGAGAGAGAGAGAGAGACTTTAAATGGCGTCTGATGTTTGAACGGTGAATGGGGTGTGTTGGGATATGGAGGTTTTTTTTGTTTGGTTAAGTTTGGCTGCTGTGGGGGGAAGGTAATGGGGAGAGGAGGGGAGGGAAAGGAGGAGAAGCAAGGAAGGAATGGGAGGGTAAAGGAATGGGGGAGGAAGGACAGTATTGGCTGGGAGCAAGAGTGGGAGACTAGCGGTGGGAAATTAGTCGGATTGAAGTTATGGAGATTAGCGGGTAGTTGGCGGCACAGAGGTGATTCGAGGAGAGCTGAACGTGTATTTGGTGAGGGTTGTTGGAGGAGGAGGAGGAAGCTGGCTGAAGGTGGAGACTTTCTGGTTGAAGGTTGGTAGTGTGGTACAATCGTGTTGGCAGAGAAAAAATAAAGGTGAAGTGAATAGAAGGTAGGTGGAATAAATGGAGTTCGTAGTGGAGGTGGCTGAAGGAGATAGATAGGAGGCAAGAAGGTGAAGGTGGGTGAGGACTGGAAGGTGGAGGAGGAGGAGGATGGTTGAGGGATGGTTAACGGAAGATACCAAGTGGAGGCCAGTGAAGATAGGTAAGGTAAGGAAAGGGAAGGGAAGGGAAGGGAAGGGAAGGGAAGGGAAAGGAAGGGAAAGGAAGGGAAGGGAAGGGAAGGGAAGGGAAAGGAAGGGAAGGGAAGGGAAGGGAAGGGAAGGTAAGGTAAGGTAAGGTAAGGTAAGGTAAGGTAAGAGACGGGATTAATGGAGATTAAAAAGTGGAGGATACAAAGACACTTGATAAGGTAAGCTAAGCTAAGCTAAGGTAAATTAAAGTAAAGTAAGGTAAATTAATAGATGGATAATTAGTGGAGATTTAGAGGTGGAGGGCAAAAATACACTTAAGGTAAGATAGGGTAAGGTAAGGGAAGAGACAGCGAATTACTAGAGATACAAGGCCGCTGCTTACAAGTGGAGTGGAGGTATTTAGGGCACGGGATTTTAGTGGAGACCAGCAAGGAGACTATATCCGCTAACAGTGTGGAGAGCAAATGTGGAGATCAAGGAAGCGTGAGGAGGCGGCTTAACCTGATGGACCTTCCGGGGAGGCTGTCAGGCGAATGGGGGAAAGGGGAAGAGGATGGGGAAAGGGAGGAAGGGGAATAGGGGGGAGGGGGGAGCGACTCAGAGTGACTTACGGGGCAGGCGGTGGCCGAAGTGATAGCGTACTGGACCCACATTCGCCGCGTGATGGACGACGCGGGTTCGAATCCCCACGCTACCACTCGGATTTTTCAGTCACCGCCGAGTGGCTTAAAACTACCCACATGCTGTCCTGAAGACCACCCATCAACCCGGACTCTAGAGGAAGCCGTCCAAGCGAATCAAGAACGAGTTCCGGGGGGCAGCATGAGCCAATGCAAGATGGCGCCACTATAAACACTCGCCTGCGCCAGAACGGGCTGGGCCGACCATCAGGCCCCACCTGGAAGAAGCCTTGGGCCGACCATCAGGCCCCACCGGGAAGATGCCTACCGGCGCAATAGGCAACAACGTAAAAAAAGCGTTACCACCTACTGGGGTAGAGCCTAGAGGTAAGGGGTTTGATCGCCTATCAGGGTATCAGACACGACCCACGAGCACGTTATAACACAGTGGGGGGAGGAGGAGGAGGAGGAGGAGGAAATTGCTGGATTATGAGAAGGAAGAGAGAATGGAAAAGAGAAAGGAGATGTGAAGAAGAGTAAAGGATATATATATATATATATATATATATATATATATATATATATATATATATATATATATATATATATATATATATATATATATATATATATAAAGAGAAGATAAGACTAAACGTAACATATGTCATGGAATAATCAGGGAAGAAAACAGGAGGAATGAGATAGAGGAGGAAGAGGAAGAGGAGGAGGAGGAGGAGGAGGAGGAGGAGGAAGAGGAGGAAGAGGAGGAGGAGATGGAGGAGAAGGAGGAGGAATAGGAATAAAGGGGAACAAGTAGGAGGAGGAGGAGGAAGAGGAGGAAGAGGAGGAGGAGATGGAGGAGGAGGAGGAGGAATAGGAATAAAGGGGAACAAGTAGGAGGAGGAGGAGGAGAAAAACAAACCTATATCACCGTTCATCAAGGGAATAGAATCAAGTTAGTCGTGGGCGTGACTTTGACGGCGAGAAAATTATACTTGTGGGAACCTTCACGCAAGAGAGATTGCATGTGTTAAGATGGTAGAAGGCGAGTCTGTAGTGGTGGGAAAAGGTCTTATTACAACGCTTAAGCTTAGAAAAAAGGTAGTAATGGGATGGAGTGTGGTCATGGAGGAAATAAAACAAGTTCAACATTTAAGTTTGGGAAAGCTTAGAATTATCGAAAGGTGTTACTGTCAAGAAAATGATGCTGGGAAAGGTTGTAGATGAGGTAATGGAATAAACAGCCTATCCCAGTGTTCGAGTTAGGTATTAAAGCTTTCATCATCACTATCAAAACAACGACCACATTCCTCTCTAAACATCCCTTCGGCTATCATCAACATCATCCTTTCTCCATCATCATCCCTGCTGTATTTTTCACCCAACATTTAGTTTAATTAATATTGCAATCACCTTCATTTAACACCATCATCACCATCTTCACTCACCACACTCATCCCTACAAGCACTCTACGCACACTGACACCACCAACATAACCATCACCATTCACCCTTAAAATCCATCCCCATCCCCATTCTCCTCCTCCTCCTCCTCCATCACCGTTACCAAGCCTAAAACAAAGCTGGATAGATGGAAAAGAGAAAAATTGATGGGTAGTTGACTCGGTCAAGAGACGGATTAAAAATTCAATTCAAATAAAACAATACAATAAATCCCCGCCAACGTTGTGCTCCCATAAAAAATAAAAGAATGAATGAAAAAAAGTAATGTTCATGTTTACTACCAGCGTTGTAAAAAAAGGTGTTTGATCTTTTAATTCTCTCCCTCTCCCTCCTCTTCCTCCTGCACCTCGTTATGTCAGACAGGTGTGTGAAGGTGGTAATCTTTCTTTACTTCTGCTTATTGCTACTTTCCTTTCCCTCTTGCTTTCATTTTCCACTAATTGTTTTACTTCTTTCTTTTCCCTTTCACTTTCCTTTTCTTCTAACTTTCTTTTCCTTTTGCTTTCCTTTTCCTCTCACGTTCCTTTTCCTCTTACATTCCTTTCCCTCATACTTCCTTTTCTTTCCTTACTCTCCTTTCCTCTTATTTCCTTCTCCTCATTTCTTCCTTTTCTTCCTATTTTCTTTTTCCTCTTATTTTCTCCTCCTTTTACTTTCTTTTCCTCTAACTTTTCATCCCCTCTTAGTAACTGCATCATCTTTTTTTGCATCGGTTTTCTTTACTGTTTCTCCCACCTTACGTTGTTCCCTCTCTTCTTTCCTTCTTCGTTGCACTTTTTCACCGTTTTCAACATTACCTGCACGCATCTTCTTTTTCACAATCTCTTTTTCTACTCTACCCATTTTTCTCCTTATACTCATTACGTTTTTTTTCCCTCTCTTCTTTCCTTCCTCGCCCGCACTCTCCCCGCGCCTCCTCGCCGCCTCAGTCCTCACACCTCTTTAATGGCCCGAGTGCGAGGCGACCAAAGGCATCCTCTGCTCCTCTTTTATCCCCATCACTTCATCTTTTCTTTACACTTTTCCTTCACTCTCTTTCTTTTCTCCTTCCTTTGTGTTCATCTCTCTGTTCACTTGTTTCCGAAATAACTAAAGACAACCAGTTTTGTAATGTTTTCCTGACTTCTTATCATTTTACATCTTACTTTGGTCTTTTTGTCTAATCCTTTCTCTGTTATTTATTTTTCCAGTGTCTCTCTTCATATTGTTTGTTTCTTTGTGTTCTCATCAACGAAAGGCAGCCATTATTATCCTTCTTTTTTTATTATTCAACTTTCGTTCCACTCCGAGGTTTCTTATCTTTTTCTAATCCTTTAGAAAAAAAGCACAATCCATCTTCACACTTTTCTCAATTTACTCGCATATTTAGCCATAAAAAAGTCATTACTTTTCTTTTATAAGTTTATAATCCATTCGCTTGCCAATTTTTATCAACCTTCCATTCTTTCGCTTTCCCAGACCCCTAAATCTCTTCTTTCCCATTCTCTTACATGTGTTTCTCATCCATATGCGACGAAGAATACATAAAATAATTTAACCTCTCTCCTTTCCTAAGC
This sequence comes from Eriocheir sinensis, assembly GCF_024679095.1. NCBI lineage: Eukaryota > Metazoa > Arthropoda > Malacostraca > Decapoda > Varunidae > Eriocheir > Eriocheir sinensis. The sequence continues at coordinate 59,859 of NW_026112105.1, forward strand.
CCTCATTTGTTCCCTTTTTCTACCTGTCTATGAGCGTGTCTATCTATGTTCTCATATTTTCCCAACGTTGATTTCTTTCGATATTAACCCCTTGAATGCGGATTTCCTACAGTTAGACCTCACCAAGCTACTGGAATGGAGCAAAAAGTGGCTGTTACAATTCAATGAAGAAATGTAGAGTCCTGCACCATGGGAGGGGATATCCAGCACACCAATACCACATGGGAAACACTCTACTATCCACAACAGAGGCAGAGAAAGACCTGGCAGTATAATGTTACCAGGCTACCAGGGAAGGCCAAATCCGTGCCAATCGCAGCGGACGGGCTAACAAGCTCAATACTAACTTCAAAAGATGTACGTAATTCCCCAAGGGTCATCTAAAAAAAATAATAATGACAAAATTAAATATATAGAAACCATAATAAAAAGACGCACACGATATATATATATATATATATATATATATATATATATATATTTATATTTATATATATATATATATATATATATATATATATATATATATATATATATATATATATATATATATATATATATATATATATATATATATATATATATATATATATATATATATATATATATATATATATATATATATATATATATATATATATATATATATATATATATATATATATATATATATATATATATATATATATATATATATATATATATATATATATATATATATATATATTTGAAATAGACAGAGACGTACATGAGACTAAAATACATATTACGTAAATAGATGAAAAGAGTACTTATAATTAAATAAACTCTATACACAAACACACCAAAAACATTCAGTAGATACAAGATATACATGAAGTAGAAAGCACAAAAATATCATACAAATACAAACACAAACATAACATTAAAAAAAAAAGACACAAAGCTAAAAACAAGACACACCAACAGGTGGATAATTGGCTAAACACACAGGTGAAGCAACAGGTAAACAGGTTAATTATTAGAAGAGAAGATGAAGAAGGAAAAAGGATAAGTGTAGAAAAAGGAAGAACAGGCAGGGAAGCAAGGAAATATGCGTTAAAATAGAAGATAAAGAAGGTAAGAAGAAAGGAAAAAGGGAAGAAAGGAAGGAAGGAAGGCTGATCGACGAGGAACGAAACAAAAGAAAACAAAACTTACTAACGAGGAGCACCAGACAGGAAATATAAAGAAGGGGATAACGAAGAAACAATGAGGGAGAGAGAGAAAGAGCGTACGAAAGAAAAGAAATAGGAAGAGGTAAAGGAAGGGTAGATAATGAAGAAGAAAGACTAGGTGAGCGCATGAAAGAAGTAGGGAAAGATAGAGAGAGTAAGGAGATATTGAAGGAAGAATAAGGGAGAGAGGAGGAAAGAAGGAATGAAGAAGCAGTAGAAAGAAATATAGAAAACGAAGAAAACAAGGCAAGGGAGAACCATGGAGGGATGAAAGAGAAGAATCAGGGAGGATAAGGAAAAATAAAGAAAGGAAGCAGGAGTAAGAGGGAAGGATCAAGGAGGAGAGGAAAGAAAGGTGTGCCTTACGCCCTTCAGTCACCCTGGCACCTGTCCCCTCCACAGGTGTGTTGCGTACCTTTGTGTTGAGCCAGTCAGCAGGGAGTGGGAAGGATGGTGATAACCGACATACAATCACGGGAACTAGTGATGAAGGTGATGGTGGATGACGAAGGTGAAGCTCAAGATAATTATTTTTTTCTGGTTACTAATTATTAAATACATAATGGAACATCTGTACATAATGGGAGCATACCCTTCAGCTGCGCTTTGACCCTCCTTGTATCCTTTATATTTCCTACCCTTTATTTTGTTCCTCTTCCTTTACCATTGTCTGTTATTTCCGTTAAGTTGCTGCCCCCTTCACCCCTGCTTTAAATACCGACGAAATAAACTGAAAACCTGTAAATAACGGCGATAAAGATTATAGAAATAAGGTAATAGCGCAAATAAAACATGGAAATAGATAAAAAAATGTGATAGTTAAAGAAAAATAATCATGTTTTTGTACAGTTAACAAAGCAGCTAAAAAAAAAAGGCGATAAGCACTGGCTGGAGTAGGTAGGAAGACACCTACCGAACGGGCGCAAGCCACTCCCGGTGAGGTATATATGGGAGGTGAGAAGGGAGCTGAAGCCCTCCAAAGACCCTTCCCACGTCCTCACTAACCGTTTCCCTATTGTCTCACCAACACCGGAGAGTAGTTCAGCATGCTCTCTAAAGACAGATCCTCTCTTTATCCACACCACACTACATTCACACAACATATACACCTTTTCCCAAAATTAAAATTTCAAAATGGCGCACATACACTAAGCCTCGGAGCATGGCCTTCTAAAAGGAGAAGGCCTGTGCATAGGAGTCGTGACGTCAGCCTACGTCACGAGTGTTGGGCGATGGATAGCGACCTGCTTATATGGCAACTCGAGAGCTATCTGGAGAATCTGGCAGCGAGCCGGGTCGCGACCCGCGAATGACCAGTCTGGGGTTGCCTTGACCGTGAAAGAGACCTTGATTTACTGCGGCATATTCTACAGCATATTGCCGAGACTTTAGGATAAATACGTGATTATAGTGACGACACAATGCCGGGGAGGTGTTCCGTGCCTCTCTGCAGAAGAAATTATGATAGTGATTCTCGTGTTAGTGTCTTCTGAGACTTCTTCCCGAAAAATCCAGAGCTGCTGGCCCCATGGGTCCGGGCGGGCCATTCACCGCCAGGAAACTTGTCCCCACAAACCATACCAAAGTAAGTATATCAAATTATTCGTATATGTTATATGTATCTTTCTCTGTCCGGCTACACTGTGGATTGAACCAGGCTACTTTGTTGAATCTCACAAGACATTGGAGAAGTATTGGAATCTAATTGTTATTATCAATGTGGCGGGAAGCTGATGAAAACAATGGCTCTCCAGTATGTTCTTATACTGGGAAGGAGGATGGCTATTTTTTTAATTGCATTACTGTTATGAATATTGTTACTAAGGTCCTGATAAAATTCAAGCATCAGCTTTCTAACAAAAAAAAAAAAAATAACTAGCTGAAATAAAAGACACCCACATTTTAAGTAAGTTACCCAGCCATATGTCCCGTCTACTCAATTTTCTTTAGTCATTTTTAATAGCCTAATCTAATTCTTTTTGACACACACACACACACACACACACACAGATATAAATATATATATATATATATATATATATATATATATATATATATATATATATATATATATATATATATATATATATATATATATATATATATATATATATATATATATATATATATATATATATATATATATATATATATATATATATATATATATATATATATATATATATATATATATATATATATATATATATATATATCTATATATTTTAGTGGGGCCGGATGGTCGGCCCAAGGCTTCTTCAGGTGGGGCCTGATGGTCAGCCCAGCCTGTTCTGGCGCAGGCGAGTGTTTATAGTGGCGCCATCTTGCATTGGCTCATGCTGCCCCCGGAACTCGTTCTTGATTCGCTTGGACGGCTTCCTCTAGAGTCCGGGTTGATGGGTGGTCTTCAGGACAGCATGTGGGTAGTTTTAAGCCACTCGGCGGTGACTGAAAAATCCGAGTGGTAGCGTAGGGATTCGAACCCGCGTCGTCCATCACGCGGTGAATGTGGGCCCAGTACGCTACCAGTTCGGCCACCACCTACCTATATATATATATATATATATATATATATATATATATATATATATATATATATATATATATATATATATATATATATATATATATATATATATATATATATATATATATATATATATATATATATATATATATATATATATATATATATATATATATATTTTTTTTTTTTTTACAGCTAAGGAGACAGCTCAAGGGCGCAAAGAAAAAAAAAAAAAAAAAAAAAGGCCCGCTACTCACTGCTCCCGAACAGAGGTTAAAGGAGTGTCCAAAATCAGAGGTTAATTTCGGGAGGAGAGGTGTCCTGATACCCTCCTCTTGAAAGAGTTCAAGTCGTAGGCAGGAGGAAATACAGATGAAGGAAGATTGTTCCAGAGTTTACCAGCGTGAGGGATGAATGAGTGAAGATGCTGGTTAACTCTTTTTTTTTTTTTTTTTTTTTTTTACGTTGTTGCCTATTGCGCCGGTATGCATCTTCCCGGTGGGGCCTGATGGTCGGCCCAAGGCTTCTTCCAGGTGGGGCCTGATGGTCGGCCCAGCCCGTTCTGGCGCAGGCGAGTGTTTATAGTGGCGCCATCTTGCACACAGGTTTCTGAGGCTACTGACAGCAATCTCTACTCTGTTCCCTCCTACTATCTCTATCCTAAATTTCAATCCAAAGCTGGATGTTGCGCCTACGTGCGCAATGAGATCACTTGCTCTCGTGCCCACGACCTTGACTCTTCTGAATTTTCCACCATCTGGCTAAGACTTCATTGTCACTCTATTACTAAATACATCTGTGCTGTTTATCTCTCACCTAACTCTACCAACTATGTAAAATTCTTTGACTATTTGAATTCTAAAGTGGAGCACATTTTGACCCACTCTCCCTTCGCTGAAATCTCCATCCTAGGAGATTTCAATGTTCACCACCAGCTTTGGCTTTCATCCTCTTTCACTGACCATCCTGGTGAACAAGCCTACAACTTTGCTATCCTCAACGACCTACAGCAGTTGGTCCAGCACCCTACACGTATTCCCGACCGTCTTGGAGATCGACCCAACATCCTAGACCTCTTCCTTACCTCAAACCCTTCTGCTTATTCTGTCAAACTGTTCTCTCCGTTGGGCTCCTCCGATCACAATCTTATATCTGCATCCTGTCCTATCGCTCCTGTACACCCTCTGGACCCACCGAAGAGGCGATGCTTCTGGCATTTTGCTTCAGCTCGGTGGGACGACCTGAGGATGTACTTTTCCGATTCCGTGGAATGATTATTGCTTCCAGGATAGAGACCCCTCTGTGTGTGCTCAGCGCATCACAGAAGTAATTGTCTCTGGAATGGAGGCATACATTCCTCGTTCTTTCTCTACTCCTCACGCTAAAAAGCCTTGGTTTAGTCACGCTTGTTCTCATGCT
>NW_026112105.1:70000-77500 GCF_024679095.1 Eriocheir sinensis
GAATCAGATGAAAGCACCTCGATATTGAGAATCAGATGAAAGCACCTCGATATTGAGAATCAGATGAAAGCACCTCGATATTGAGAATCAGATGAAAGCACCTCGATATTGAGAATCAGATGAAAACACCTCGATATTGAGAATCAGATGAAAGCACCTCGATATTGAGAATCAGATGAAAGCACCTCGATATTGAGAATCAGATGAAAACACCTCGATATTGAGAATCAGATGAAAACACCTCGATATTGAGAATCAGATGAAAACACCTCGATATTGAGAATCAGATGAAAGCACCTCGATATTGAGAATCAGATGAAAGCACCTCGATATTGAGAATCAGATGAAAGCACCTCGATATTGAGAATCAGATGAAAAGCACCTCGATATTGAGAATCAGATGAAAACACCTCGATATTGAGAATCAGATGAAAGCACCTCGATATTGAGAATCAGATGAAAGCACCTCGATATTGAGAATCAGATGAAAACACCTCGATATTGAGAATCAGATGAAAACACCTCGATATTGAGAATCAGATGAAAGCACCTCGATATTGAGAATCAGATGAAAGCACCTCGATATTGAGAATCGGATGAAAAGCACCTCGATATTGAGAATCGGATGAAAAGCACCTCGATATTGAGAATCAGATGAAAACACCTCGATATTGTGGAGCAGATGAAAGCACCTCGATATTGAGAATCAGATGAAAGCACCTCGATATTGAGAATCAGATGAAAGCACCTCGATATTGAGTAGCAGATGAAAGCACCTCGATATTGAGAATCAGATGAAAGCACCTCGATATTGAGAATCAGATGAAAGCACCTCGATATTGAGAATCAGATGAAAGCACCTCGATATTGAAGAGCAGATGAAAGCACCTCGATATTGAGAATCAGATGAAAACACCTCGATATTGAGAATCAGATGAAAGCACCTCGATATTGAGGAGCAGATGAAAGCACCTCGATATTGAGAATCAGATGAAAACACCTCGATATTGAGAATCAGATGAAAGCACCTCGATATTGAGAATCAGATGAAAGCACCTCGATATTGAGAATCAGATGAAAGCACCTCGATATTGAGAATCAGATGAAAACACCTCGATATTGAGAATCAGATGAAAGCACCTCGATATTGAGAATCAGATGAAAGCACCTCGATATTGAGAATCAGATGAAAGCACCTCGATATTGAGAATCAGATGAAAACACCTCGATATTGAGAATCAGATGAAAGCACCTCGATATTGAGGAGCAGATGAAAGCACCTCGATATTGAGGAGTAGATGAAAGCACCTCGATATTGAGAATCAGATGAAAGCACCTCGATATTGAGGAGCAGATGAAAGCACCTCGATATTGAGAATCAGATGAAAGCACCTCGATATTGAGGAGCAGATGAAAGCACCTCGATATTGAGAATCAGATGAAAGCACCTCGATATTGAGGAGCAGATGAAAGCACCTCGATATTGAGAATCAGATGAAAACACCTCGATATTGAGAATCAGATGAAAGCACCTCGATATTGAGAATCAGATGAAAGCACCTCGATATTGAGAATCAGATGAAAACACCTCGATATTGAGAATCAGATGAAAGCACCTCGATATTGAGGAGCAGATGAAAGCACCTCGATATTGAGGAGTAGATGAAAGCACCTCGATATTGAGAATCAGATGAAAGCACCTCGATATTGAGAATCAGATGAAAGCACCTCGATATTGAGGAGCAGATGAAAGCACCTCGATATTGAGGAGTAGATGAAAGCACCTCGATATTGAGAATCAGATGAAAGCACCTCGATATTGAGGAGCAGATGAAAGCACCTCGATATTGAGAATCAGATGAAAGCACCTCGATATTGAGAATCAGATGAAAGCACCTCGATATTGAGGAATAGATGAAAGCACCTCGATATTGAGAATCAGATGAAAGCACCTCGATATTGAGGAGCAGATGAAAGCACCTCGATATTAAGAATCGGATGAAAGCACCTCGTTATTCAGTTTACTCCCGACGCAGCGAAATGACGGTCGATTCTATATTTGAATGAGTTGATGTTATTCGCGTTTACTACTTCTGAGGGAAGATTGTTCCAGTGGCTGATGACTCGGTTTGAAAAGAAACTCCTTCCAATGTCTGTGTTACATCGACTCGACTGAATGGTTAAACCGTTATTTCTAGTTCTTGAGTTGGTTTGCAGTTCAAAGAATTTGGAGTAATCGACCGAGGAGGAAGTGGAGGTAGTCGAAAAAGTAGGAGAGATGGATGTGGCGGTTGGTGGATGGGTTGTGGTGGCGGGGAGGTGGAGGAAGAGATGGAGGTGGCGGTTGGGTGATGGTGATGGTGGTGGTGAAGGAGGTGAAGAAAGAGGAAAAGGAGGTGGATATGTGGTGTCAAGCGCGCGCACACACACACACACACACACACACACACACACACACACACACACACACACACTTCAACACTTACATGACGCGGCGGCATAAAGACACAAAACCCACCTTTCTCCTGTAAATGAAAAAAATACAATTAAAATCTTTGGTGGAGAACTTTCTGAATAATATTATTTAATGTTATCTCGCCTACACACGCTTGCTTTAATGTTGTACTTTTGTAATGATATGACTCAAATTGACGAAAAAGTACCCACGATTAAATCATGCACAATTGAGGTGTTTTTTTGTTCCTTGTTAATAAAACAAAAATTACAGAGGGGGACAAAAACACCCAAAATCAGAGAGAAACACAAATACACACAAAAAAGATATCAATATATACACAAAACAAACAAAAAGAAACAGTTCTATTTAACAGCACACCCCCACGAAAATACAGCAAATATGCAAACAGAAATCACATGATACCGATATACACACACACACACACACACACACACACACACACACACGTATAAGGAAAAAAACACGAGAATGCACATAAACTCGTCCCATATTCAGGTAAAGTAAAAATAAAACACACATCCGCAGACTTACAAACGGAACAAGTTAAACCAAACAGAGCAGCACGAGTCACACACAGACACACGCCAGTCCTCCTCTGGTGAGCGGCCCGGACCGCCCTTGCGGTGAGCCGGTGAAGTTGACCGTCTGGCTGCTCGCCCGGGTCCTGCTGCGGGCTGCTACTGGGCGCCTGCCCGGGGTTCCCGTGTCTCCGTCGCTGCTCGCCGGCTGATACCCGTGGCTGTGGCTGCGGCGGAGGCGTCCCTGCAACCGCCCCGAGTTTTGAATTGCTCGCCCCCCCTTACAGGGCCGCCTTTGTGCAAAGGCCCTGTCCCCTTATTAAAGGGGTAAAACTTAAAGACAAGAAGAGTCACACACGAGGAAAACACCGGCACTCGGCGCTGCACGGAGGAAAAAAACGGAACTGAGCGAACGTTACGGACAAAAATAAAAATGATACGAAAGTTAGAAAAAAATGTATGTTGACCTTGGGCGTGAGGGAAGTAATTAGAGCACGAAGTCTGCCTGCATTGTACTCCTCAGGTAACCGAGGCCGGGCAGGTAAGATGCAGAAATATGAAAAAAAACGAATAAAAGGTGAAAAGAATATGAACAGAAGAGCAAAATGTAAAAAGTATGAATAAAAGTGGTGAAAGAGAAGTCCGAATAAAAGGTGAAAATGTAAAGAGTGTGATTAAAAGGTGAAAAATAAAAATGTATGAATAAACGGTGTAACATGTAAAAAAACCATGAGCGTCCTGGTAATAAAAAAAGTAAGGAACATGCACAATGAATACCCAATGAAAGAACTAAATACGTGAAATATATAACAAGTGTAATCTCAGGCAAGAATTAAGTGGTGATCGCACCCATTAAGTTTCTCACCAACTGTACAGTCGCGAATGAGGTCGGGGTCGCTTACTAATACCAGATCCAGCAGATTGTTTTCTCTTGTTGGTTGAGTTACAACTTGAGTGAGGAACGAATCCTCCACCATTTCTAAAAGCCTGTTACCCTCTTGATCTCCAGTCATCAGTCCCCAGTCAATGTTAGGGCAATTAAAGTCCCCAATTATAATTGCTTCCTTGCTTTGTGTTAGAGAGTGAATCTCTTCGTAGAGGGCAGTGTCATCGGCTGCCTGTTGTTTCGGAGGCCTGTATACGGTTGCAAGTGTTAGTTTCTTGTTATTTGCGGTTATTTCCACATAGACAGAATCGTATTTCTCTGCGTCCTGTTTGTCTATTTTTATGGCAGGGAGTGTACTTTTTGCGTAGCAAACTACTCCTCCTCCTTTCTTGTGCTTTCGACTTTTGTGGAAGCTTTAGTACCCAGGTAATGACATTTCGGATTCGAGATGGGTAGAGTTGGCCCAAGTCTCTGTGATGTCTACCACATCTGGTTTCTCTGTTGCAATATACGCCCTAATTTCGTCATATTTGGGTATTAAACTACGTGCATTTGTGTACATGATAGAAATGTGGCCGTGACGAGTTGTACCAGTTCGCTTGTCGGAGGCGTGGTTAGTTACACAGTTTCTTGTGAGTCGCACTGACGCTACGGGTTGGTTGATCAAGGGCTGCCTTTGCCCCGTCCTCGCCCGCCGTTTTTTGAAAGGCTTTTCGAAAAGCTTTTCACTGCCTCGTCCAGAAGCCTCCCGAAACGCGCCGATCCAACCTCATTCAGATGTAGTCCATCGTTCCAAAACAAGTCTGGGCGCTCAAGGAAGTGGTGCCAGGCGTTTGTAAACGCCACGCCTTCGTCGTCACAAATTTCCTTCAGACTAGTATTGATGTTGCTCGCTTTGCTGTTGAAGCCGGCGTAAGCGCTGATTCTGGGTAGAATTCCAGAGACAATGACGTGAGGGGACTTGGTCTTGTAACGCCGAATGACCTGACGGTATTTTGATAGTAGGGCCTGAGTTTGAGTAGACTGAACGTCATTTGTCTCCGCGTGAATCAAATAAACTGTGTCTTCCTTCGCGAGTTCCGTGACAGCATCGACAGCTGAAGTAATGTCGTCCAGTTTGGCTCCCGGAATACAATAACGCCTCCGCGTCTCTGTATTCCTGCCGCAGAATTCCGTTAATTGACCTCTAACCAGCGAGTCCCCTACAAGTCTAACAGATGTTTTCAGCTTGTCTGTGCCCCGAAACTGTGTCTGATCTACGCAGACCACAGCAGGAAGAATGGTCTTGTGGCGTCTAATGGATGAGTAGTGAGGAGTGGGAGTGTGGTGGCAACTGGACGTGGAGGCGTTAGGAGGGCTGGTAGAGGAGAGGGACAAGGGGGAGCCAAGGGAAGATGAGGAAGAGGCGGAAGGGGTTGACTGCAGGGGAGTAGAGGAGGAGGATGTTGAGGATGTGGAGGAGGGGGCAGAGGCGGAGGAGGAGGAAGGGGTTGACTGGGGAGGAGTAGAGGAGGAGGATGTTGAGGATGTGGAGGAGGGGGCAGAGGCGGAGGAGGAGGAAGGGGCGGTAGGGGTTGACTGGGGAGGAGTAGAGGAGGAGGATGTTGAGGATGTGGAGGAGGGGGGAGAAGAAATGTATGAGGAGGCGGCAGAGGCGGAGGAGGAAGAGGAAGAAGGGGTTGGCTGGGGGAGTAGAGGAGGAGGATGTTGATGATGTGGAGGAGGGGCAGAGTTGGAGGAGGAGGAAGGGCGGAAGAGAGTGAGGAAGAGGACGGGGAGGAGGAAGCGTAGGTGGTGGTGATGGTGGGAGGGGGGGGGGAGGGGGCGGGGGTGATGGCGGTGCTGGTGGTGGAGGGTGAAGAGGGAGAAGAAGACGAAGAAGACGAAGAAGAAGAAGACGAAGAAGAAGAAGAAGAAGAAGAAGAAGAAGAAGAAGAAGAAGAAGAAGAAGGGAGTTGAGGGTGTGACGTCACGATGTCCCAAAGTAAAGAATTTGAGCGTTGTAGATCCTCGTTGGTTGTTTGTAGTGCCTGAATACGTAAGTCTAAGACACAGTACCTACACATCGAGTTGCTGGTTTGGTAGTGAATCGCAGCATATTTCTTTGAACAATTACAGCAATTGAAATAGTTGGACGGCATGATTATTTCTTTTTTTTTTATTTACTGTTGCAAGACGATATATCGGTGAGCTTTACAGTTAAGATGAATTTTAAATCAACACCTGGAGGGAGGCGGCTTTAAATCGGTCGAGTCATGCGGGAGAGTTTGAGGTGTGGCGTCTATGAGGGCCCACACGTGTTTTCCCTCTGGGATTAAAATTCTCTGGGGGATTAAAATTTTCCTCCTTTTCAAAACAGGTGTGCTGGTATACGGGTCAAGCTTTGTACTTCTACGTTAGTGACAGATTTTCTACGTTAGTTAGACACAAGAAGCTCACTGTCTTTCACTGGGTGCTGTGTTAGGTCGTGTAGTTGTAATCCTACTGAGGAAAGACAGGAAACACAAAAAAGTCGATATATAACTTAACCGCTCAGCTCAGCAGGGAAGTCCTCTCACTGTAAGGTAATCCTCGCAACACTTCAAACACTAGTTAGACGCGTCACAGCACTGAGTTAGACGTTAATTAATTAGGTTGAGTGGTGCTAAATAAGACAAGTAAACAAGCACAGTTAGTCGTTCGAATTCTGAGAAGGCGTACGGGCCTATTTAAGTAACGGTTAATTAAAAACGTGGATGAACGGATTTCAAAAGTTGTGACGTTAAAATGTAACACACGGAGTCGATTTACACACAAAATAACAAGTGTCGTTTCACCAGACGAGGCGAAAAGCAAGGTTAAGGTTTGATGCCGGTAGGGCAGCGAGGTCAACGTCCGTCCCTTTGAGGAGGTCAGGCGAGACTGAGGAGGAGGAAGGGGAAGGAGGAGGAAGTGAGAGACTGATAAAAACAGATATTGGGAAGTTGAAACGGTGTGAGGATGGGAAGAGAATGAAGAGGAGGGGAAGGAGGAGGAGGAGGAGAAGGAAAAAAATGATGATGGAGGAGGAGGAAGGGGAAGGAGGAGGAAGTGAAAGACTGATAAAAACAGATATTGGGAAGTTGAAACGGTGTGAGGATGGGAAGAGAATGAAGAGGAGGGGAAGGAGGAGGAGGAGGAGAAGGAAAAAAATGATGATGGAGGAGGAGGAAGGGGAAGGAGGAGGAAGTGAAAGACTGATAAAAACAGATATTGGGAAGTTGAAACGGTGTGAGGATGGGGAGAGAATGAAGAGGAGAGGAAGGAGGAGGAGGAGGACGAGGAGAAGGAACAAAGATGATGATGGAGAAGGAGGAAGGGGAAGAAGGAAGAAGTGAAAGACGATGATAAAAAGAGAGAATGGGAAGTAGGAAACACGCAAATATATCACATACTCGTAAAATATCAAAACAAACAGTAATGCATTCTCCTGAAGATTTCTTAACCTTTCATATCAAATAAACTAGCTTCCTTTATAAGAGGTAATATATTATTTCGATCTATTTACTTCACAAGCCTTTTTTATGGTACCAAAATCTTCCTTCACGGGTTCATATAAAATAAGAAAAAGAAAAAAAGAGAATCTAAAGCAAATGAAC